>NC_056726.1:1559040253-1559167753 GCF_019279795.1 Protopterus annectens
CAGCAAGCCAAGCCTCTTTACCTCCCACTGTCCTCCCACGATCATTGGTCTTTCATTCTCATTCTCCCACCCACCTCCTCTGGTATCCGTAATGCCAGCAGAACATGGGTCATCTGGAGTGCAGTCAGGGCTTTATTCCTCTGTACTATGGAACCCAGACAGACAGAGAGTTGTGGGTTGTTTTATGGCGGTCCTTTAACAAGTTTAGTTCAGAAGCTGTTTCATGTTCACATGTTTAATGTCAATAATGTGTTTATTTATTGATGTATTTATTTTGTGTCTGTTCCCCTTAATTTTCATTTGTAAATATAGTATATTTATTTATTTTTTCTTTGGTTACCAGGTAGGTGGGATGGGCAAACTGACCCTTTTCAGCCACAACTGGGGATTATCGAGCAGATAACATATAGTATTTTAGACAAATGGTTATACAGACAGTAAATATAAACCAAAGCAATTATTCTCATGAAGGGAAATTCCACTGTTGTGTATGAGTCATATATTTAAGTAGAACAATTACATTGTGAACGTATAATAAATAATTACAATAAAAATAGTTACATGGATTAGTATGAATACATGCACATTATATACAGAATATACAGATGTTTAGAGCTTGCCATATAACTCATGAACAGAGCAAGAGCTATGGCGATTATTACTATTATCTGTAAAACAATTACATTTGCTTTCACCGGTGAAGTGCTTTTGTAGTGTTTTTATGATCTTTTTATAGTTGACATTGTGCTGATTTCACTGGGAAGGTGATTCCAAATAGCAGTCTCTAAGCATGAGAAGGCTTGTGCGGCAAAAGAGGGGCAACTACCCCAAACACAAAGTGTTGGCGGGGCGCGATCAGTTGATCCTGATCTGTCTTTAATTCATACTGGCTTTTAAAAGCCTGTATTGCATTTGTGGGTAAACCTGGGTATTGTAGTGCTCCATGTGTGGTCTAAACTGTAGCAAGTACTTGCCACCTTGTATCAAGCAGTTTGCGACAGTTTACTATAATTTCTTTTTTTAAAATAAAACCTGAGAGATATACCGCTCTGTGCAGAATATAAACTATAACAGGTACTTGCTAGTAGTGGGCAGGATGTAGAGATAGGACCTGATGGCTCCTGAAGGGAGAGCTAAGGGGCTGGGATGCTATTTCATTGGACTGGCACAGGATGCTGGTTGAGCAATCTCCGCCTCTGTTTTCACCTATAATATTTCTAAATCGAGGACAGATGATGATGAGGATGCCTTCATCTGGGTTATCTCTTAGTGGGTATGGTGATTCCCTGAATGGCAGTTTGGTTCTAAGAGGTGGGCAGTATTCCATCTTACTATTTTGAAGAGAAGGCAGCTCAACTACAGAGAACCATTTGATGCACTTTATGACGTCACATTGATGAGCATATGAATCAGTAAGCAAAGAAAATCTGAAGATGTTATTTTCTACAATTTGTAGTCTTTGTGTACAGTAAGAAGGGTAGGCAGTACTCAAGTTTGGGGAGTGGGATATGGTTAGCAATGACTAATGATAAAGTAAAATAAAATGCAGACACAGGGAACTTGTATAGACAAAACAAAGATGGTACCCTGACAAGAACCAAACTGAAAAAGCAAACACTGAGAAATAGCAGTACTTAACTTTAGTACCACTGCAGCTGCTCTAGTATATTTTGGGTACTTTTGCCTTTTAGAGGTTTTCTTATCATGAATATATTGGTATCATTTTATAAGGGTGAAACAGCATTTGTTGAATGCTGTTTTAGGCATGTTATGATTGAAGGTTGGCTTTTGCAAAGGCAAAACTAACTTTCAGACTTTGACAATGTGGCGGCAATTCACTAATCTGAAAGGCAGAAATGTCACATTTAATAAATAAATATTTATTTACATTTGTTTACTGAGAAATTCCGACGGGACACAGGTCCTTTTTTCAGCGGAGGACCGTGGAGAAAAGCTCCAGGTGCAAAAAAACAATTGTTATAGTATCAATCTAGACAAACAGTAAATAGAGCAGAAAATACATAATAATAAAATACAAATCAAGACAATAGATACATAGAATTATATAGATTAAAAAAACATACATTAAAAACAGGTATTGATTTTGTTACATGAATACGACTACTGCTTCCACTGGACCACAATAAAAACGACAAACACCCAGTGGATCAAATAAAGACACGTTTAAAACTTTATTTCTCTAGCACTTCGGTGTAACCACCTTCCAGGAGTAACAAACAATTTCATACATTCGTCTAACATTTATACTAAAAAATCATCAATTAACAATCAATTAAACACTTAATGAGAAACTTGTTCACATTTAAAGCAAACATTTCCAATTTAAGTCATTATTAACTCCATTTGGCACAAGTGTTTTATACTTTAAAATGTATGTACTTTCCTTATAACATAACTTATGCTTCAATATAGTGTCATCATCATAAAACCACTTAACAATTTCTAAAATTGTTCCTTTCAATTTAGTTACATCACCTCCATGGAACATATGAAAATGTGCAGCTATTATTTTATCTTCTTTTTTATTTCTAATATCTCTAATGTGTTCCATGAATCTAATACGAAATTCCCTCTTGGTTTCCCCTATATAAATCAATTCACATGGGCATTTTAGTGCATAAATTACCCCTTTACTTCTACATGTGAAAACATCCTTGGGCTCAAATTTAATACCATTGATACTATCAAAAGTCTTTACCACATTTGTACAGATACTACATCTGTTACAACACAATGTCCCCTTCACATTCAAAATGTTTGGGATACTAACTGCCGGTAAATAAAATCTCCCATGCACAACCATATCTTTTAAATTCTTACCTTTCTTATACAAAAAAATACATTTTAAATTATAAAACACTTGTGCCAAATGGACTTAATAATGACTTAAATTGGAAATGTTTGATTTTAAATGTGAACGAGTTTCTCATTAAGTGTTTAATTGATTGTTAATTGATGATTTTTTAGTATAAATGTTAGAGGAATGTATGAAATTGTTTGTTACTCCTGGAAGGTGGTTACACCGAAGCGCTAGAGAAATAAAGTTTTAAACGTGTCTTTGTTTGATCCACTGGGTGTTTGTCATTTTTACTGATTTTGTTACAGTTTGATGGAATAAGAGTAAAAATATTGTAATAACATTGGAGAGGCAGTAGTACTTAGGCGTAACATGCTTAACAACATACAGTTAAGTGAGTTAATATTAATTAGTGCAGGAGTAATTTAGTCAGGAAAGGGGTATGGGTAGAGCCAGTGTAGTTTTAGATGAGACTTGAGTGCAGCTTTGAACTGCCTGCTAGATGATAAGGATGTTATAGAGAAGGGGAGGTTGTTCCAAAGTTTAATTATCGCATAAGAGAATAAGGCTTCACCTGAGGAATTGTTGGGTTTGGTGAGAAGAAGAAGATTTTTGCTGTTGGAATGCAGGGATCTAGAGGAGCAGTAAGTCTGGAGAAGGTTCTGAAGTGATGGGATTTTATGAGGATGGTTTATTAGTTTGTAGGCAAAAGAGAGTTGGTTTAGGTGAAGAAGTTGTGGGAGTTCAAGCCAGTCTAGTTCTCTTAATGAGTGGCAGTGATGGCTATGGTAGGATGCACCTGTTGCAAATTTTGCTATCTTATTATAACAGGTTTCAAGCTTGTTTGAGTCGGACTGTCTAAGGATGGTAAAAACTGACGATGCTTAGAGTAAAGTAGATATTAGTTGGGAGGAGGCAACAGAGGTTTTGAATGCTTTGGTTAGGTAAAGTCTGTTTCTACGAAGTGCACCAAGTTTTTTGTGTACTTTTTTCATGGTAAGAGATATATGGACATTAAATTTGAGATTGTTGTCAATCTCCACACCAAGAAGTTTGGCATGATCTGAAGTGGAAATGATGGTATTATCTTTGGCAAGGATCTTGAAGTGGTTGAGTGTTTAGTTGGATTTGGAGGATTGGAAGATAAGGAGTTTGGTCTTGTTAGGATTTAGTAGAAGATGGGCATTGTATAGTCAGCTTTCTACTGACGTAATGATTCTTGTGTGATGTTTTGAAGTTCAGGTAGAGTGGGAGTACAGCAGATGAGGGTGGAGTCATCTGCATATTCTATGAGGGAAGGATGTTTTGTGGAGGTATGGAGATTGTTGGTGAACAGGAAAAATAGTAGAGGGCCAAGTATGGAGCCTTGGGGGACACTGAGAGAAATGGGGAGACAAGATGATAGGGTATATTTCCAGATGACTGGTTGTTGGCTGGTCAGATAGCTTTGGAACAATTTGGTGGCAGAGTGGGAGAAGGAGAGATTATTGAGAATGGAGAGTAGCATTTTGTGTGTATATAAATACATATATATATATAAATATATATATAAATATATAAGTATGGGGCATGGAAGTCTCCCACACTGTGGAACTCACTGGGTATCTACCACCTTATTATTATTTTTTTTTATTTTGTTCTGTAGCTTTGTGTTTTGGATGGTTTGCATATTTCACTTTTACTTTCACTCAGAGAGCATTTGATGAATACTATTTTGGCAACACAGTGTGTAGCCAAGCTACTGAATTAATATAAACCTGTTTTTAATGTTAACAGGTTCAATTCTTGGCCAGAGTGCCTTCTGTGCAGAGTCTGCATGTCCTCCCTGCATTTGTGTGGGTTTCCTCTGGGTGCTTTGGCTTCATCCCACATTTCAAAGACATGCCTCTGGAGCATTTTTCACCAGGCCTCCGCTGAAAACTGGTTTTGTTCCAAGCCGGACTTTCCTGATAACCAAATGATAAATAAATAAAATAAAGTTTTTCAAAAGCAAACTAACCTAGTTACTGATTACATTGTTCTCTAAGTAAATGGTAATAGTTGTTGATAACATTCTGAAAGTATAAACACTGCAGATGTGTGTGCTGTTGTCTTATTGTTTTGCTATTTTCTGTGCCAAAATACAGAGTATGGAGTGTGGTTCCTACCACTGCTTAGCCTTCCCAAGACAAAAATGTACTAGTTTTGTGTATTTTTCTCACATACCTGTTATATTCTAGTCAAGGGTTTATGGTATTTTTACCTTTTCACCCAGTTCTGTGTCCACTGTACCATATATTATGCTTATTTTGTGGTGAATTTACTCTTAGACAGGCTCCATTCTATCCTGCCTGCATCTGTCTACTCAGCCATAGCATAGCCTGACATTATCACGTCTCATATGACATATATATCAGGAGTGCCTCTTGTTAGATCAGACAGGCTTTTCATGACTTCACGCATGACATTTGCATGACGCGATCCTTTCTGATACAGTTCTGCTGTTTAATAAATCAAGTCTTTACCAGCATTAGATGCCTGTCAGAAAGTCATAGAACCCTGACAAGTTTTGAAGCGATAATACTTTGGAACTGATTGACTATATGCTGTTGAAGTATAGCATCTTGCCAAATGTGTAAACTGTTTATTACTGTGTATTTTTATGTACTATTCTAGATTGTGTCTTGAAATAGATATGATTTGCTAAGGGAATCTATCCAGTGAACAAAAAATTAATAAATGCTACTTAAACAGTGTATCTGGAGTTCAGTTCATATGCATCATATTGTGATCAGTACCAACAGTTAAAGCATAGTTAAAGCAAACCTTATTTTGTTCAATCTAGTTTAACAAAACACATTTAGAGGAATTTGTTTTAATGACTGAAAGGCAGATGATAGGCATGAGCATATATTAAATGTCTAAGTGTTGAGCTGGTGCATATGACTTCTTGACAGTAATGTAGAAATGGAATATGCCTTGAAACAAAATATTGTGTTGGAAGCTTGTCCCAATTGCTTTACAGGTTCCCCTTTTCTGTGGTATGCTACTTCAGATATGAAATGTTTATGTTAAACTAGGAGTGTATGAAGAATGCACACGAGTTGCACAAATTGTCATTTTCTTTCCTTTTTTGTAGTGTCTTCATTGAATTATAAATTTGTGGTTTCAGTTTTATATGATTTTTGTGTAAATATGCTCAGTAAGGTGAATATTTGAAGAATTTTCTTTTAATTATTGTATCTAACGTTAAAATGATGTTTGTGTGAAGAAAACATAAGCAAGGTAATAGCAGAGATTTTATGCTGGAGGCAATCTAGCAGTGAGCATTGATGCTAGCATGCGGCTAAAAGTCTTACTTCATAGTCTGGGGTTTGATTCCTTTAGTTTCTGTCTGCTTATTACAACTGAATGCACCTCCAGATGTTTCTGCAGTTACCTCCTACTGATGCCTGTAGGTGTCAAATATTGTTGTTCATATTTGCATTAATAATTCCAAAACCATGCTAAATACAAGGTATCAGAAGATTTCATCTTGAAGCATACATGATGACAAACACAACTGTATCGATATTTGAGTTCTGTCTAATGCAGCTAAAGAGATATTGAATATTATTTGTATACTGTTTATTTGTATTGTAATAATTTTCATATTTCTCTAAATATCTCAACATTCAGGTAACGCATAGAAAACTGCATAGACTCATATGAAAGCTTACAGATGTATTATGAAAATTCTGCTGGCAGCATGCATCTTGCATGAATGGTTACTGAGATATCATAAGCTGTTTATAAAACAATACAAAATTACTAGTCACTACCTTTATTTTGGTTTATAAAATCCAGTTTAAAGCACCAAACTGAATGAGTACCACTAATGTGAAGATTAATTTATCCTGAATAGTCTGCCATTTACAGTTTTCTAGTAACACTTATGGTTCCACAGATATGAATATTTGTTTGAACTGTAAGATGATAACTTCATTTTTTTAAAGGCTCAAGCCACATCCACTGGAAGTTAAAGTATGCACTCAAAAGGGCTGCACTGGAGGGAATGAGATTACAAGTATAAACAAATTATTTAACTGCATCTGTGTTGATGATCTGGCCCTGAAAACAAACTATTGAGCCTATATTCAAGATTACAGTAAAACGACCCAGATTTAAGATTACAGTAAAATGGCCCAGATTCAAGATTGCAGTAACATGGCCCTGATCACTACTAGGGTCCTAGCTTTAGGTAGTTACTTGGTTATAGATCTATTAGGATCACCAGAAGCCTAGCTTTATTCACATGGTAGCTTTAAGCCCTTATATTTTGCATACAAGTAACTGAAGTTGGGCTGAACAAGGATATGCTAGGACATTTATGTTTCCTATCCATGAGGGACATGGCTGCTAAACCAGGGTGAATTTGTGGTTACCCATCCATTCATTCAAATTATGTTTGCATGGAGTAAGAGAAGTACTCTGCTTTATGTGAAATGGAAGAAGGTACCATAGATGTGATATTCTTCGTGATATATATATATATATATATATATATATACTCATCCTTCCAACATGTTCTATTGATTTTATAAATGGGATTGAACCCCCTTGAGCAGATGATTATGATACCTTTGGACCAGAACATTTGTAAGAGCTGTGGAAACTTTATATGTCAGATACAGGTCACAGGGACACAGCTTTGAGGTGGTCTGCATAGTTTTACGATTTTAGACCCTTGATTTTTTTTTTATTGACCATTCTAGTTGTGCCAAATGTTTGGACAGATTTATACCAAAAGCAGTATTATACTCAAAGATAGGCCTAATGAGTGCTGAGTACAGTGGAATGATCACATCCCTGGATATGGATACCTTTATATATAAACTGTGCAGTGAAAAAGGACTTCTTTACAACAGTAGATACATCATGGCCAAAAGACAGTTCTTTTCAAAACTGGTTCCCAGACCCCTAACTATAAGCTCAAGTTTCAGGGATGTGTTGTCAATGAGACAAGAGAGCAATCATGCTTGCCAAAGGATGAGATTATATAGACTTATTGGCATCTAGTTTTAGACCATGGTTTTGACACCAGCTATTTGTTTGACAGGCGTCTTAGAAAATCTTGGTGTCTTCTGGGGAGTTTATGATGGCACCAAGTCTGTAGTCATCAACAAATTTCATCATCCACAAAGCCTTAAATTAGCTGTGACCTCCAAGAAGTAAATGCAAAAAAGGAGTCTCCTAAGGATAGAACCCTGGTGTACTCCACTAGTGGCAGGACTTTTGGTGGAGGTAGAACCACTCACCCTAATTTCTTGGTTTCTATTTGTGAGCCAATTGACTATGCAATGAGTTACAGAGGGACTGACATTTATCTGGGAGAGTTTGTGTGTGATACCCAAGTGTGTTATGGTGCTGAACACCTTTGCAAGCTCTAGTTAGGCAGTGTACATTATTTTGCCCCTGTCAGTTGCTTTATCACCTTTTTTAAGAAGGTTAAATGATGATAATGGGTCTGAATTTTTTTTTGAGATATTTGGCTAGACTTTGTTATTCACAAAGGAATGAAGGGTCCATTTATTTGTTCTAAAGGCAACGTGTTTGAAAGCATTATTCACTCTTTAAACTTCAACACTGAAAATATTGTTTTGCTCTTTTCTGGAAGAATTACTACTAGAAGCGATAAAGTGAGGCTACTAGAAACAGGTCAAGTAGAACATCTATTTGCAGGTAAATGCCATTTTCTTTTCGTTTTTGAAGGCGGGCATACACCCCTGCACCTCCCACACCCACTGAAAATTATATATACCAATTCTGAGGTCACATTACAGTGAGGAAAAGCATAGATTTTCCAGTCCTCACTGTACTGTGGTCTGCATTTAAAAGATATAGCTGGTTCAATGTTTTAAGTTTCTATCTTGTGCACTTTTGGTGTTGTAAACGTTCGTTCTTCTCATCCAAGTAATTTAAATGTCTGTGTTCTGTTAATTCGATGAACTAAAGTAGATCCATATAAGTATATATATATATATATATATATATATATATATATATATATATATATATATGGGTCTCCTTCAAAACACCGCAAGACAAGAACATCGAAAGTGTTTTGAAGGACACCAAAACAAAGAAACTGCAGAACACCAAAAAGTGCGAAATTCAAAATCCCAGTGTCACGGGATTTTGATTTAGAGCTTTTGGTGTTCCGCTGTGGGTGAGTATGCATATGTAAGTGTATTTGTGAGGGGTAGTGCTGTGTGCGAGTGTGTGTTGTGACTGTGGTGTGTGTGTGTGTGTGTGTGTGTGTGTGTGTGTGTGTGTGTGTGTGTGTGTGTGTGTGTGACACTGTAGTGTGTGGGTGTGAGTTTGCCTTGTGTGTCTGTTTGTGCGATCTCAGAGTTAGAATATTAAAGTAGGGGGGTGTGGGGGGTGCAGGGGGGCTTGCCTACCCTGCCTATTTGTAATGTAGGGTGGCGTGGTTGGTAGTTTGTGGAAGTTGTGTATATATTTGAGTAGACCCATATATATATATATATATATATATATATATATATATATATATATATATATATATATATATATGGTTCCCCTTCATAATATCAAATTACTGAATGCTCAAAATTATAAAGTAAACCAACAAAAATCCTGAAACCCACAAGCACGAAAACAAAAAACCCCGAACATACAGAACACATACACCACACAACACGCACACCATACAACTCACATAACATAAACTACAAGCCCTACACTACATGTATGCAGGGGGGCAAGCCTCCCTGCACCCCCCACCCCCCACTTATATATTCTAACTCCGAGATCGCACTAATACACAAAAAAACCCACCACACAGACATTTTAAACTGCCTCACACACACACACACACACACACACACACACACACACACACACACACACACACACACACACACACACACACACACACACACACACACACACACACACACACACTCACACACACACACACACACACACACACACACACACACACAAATACAGACACATCCAACACTCACACTCATACTCTCACCTCCTTACCATAACCCACAACTTACAAAACACACACATACACTCACATACCTTCACTTCCGTAAAACATCCCAATTCACACACTTCCCGTAGCTGATATGCATAAGTGCGATTTCGAGATATTTGAATTCGCGCTTCTGCAGATTCGCGCTTCTGCATTTTCGACTTTATAGTCTCGAGTTACTGAATTTCAAGCATTCAGTAATTCGGGATTGTGAAGGGGAACCATATATGTATATATATATATATATATATATATATATATATATATATATATATATCTATATATATATTTTTTTTTCAGTGGGACTGGTCGATTCGATCACAGTTAATATTGACCTCTGCATTGTTGAATCACTTTGGTCAACAATACAGTTGGTCGGCAGTTGTGCGACAATGGACAATTCTGGGGAAGGGAAATATGCCCCCTTATCCGAGCAATTGTGCAATCTCAGAGTTAGTATGAATAATGAGAAGGGGTGGGGGTGCAGGGAAGCTTCCCCCCTGCTAGAAACACTTCTGACATTGTAGCATGTTCTGAGTAGTGCATGTGCAGATGGGTGTCGACATTGATGTTTCAACATTACTGGGTCTACATTAGATACATCACTTCAACCTGGATTTAATGAATGCCATTAGCTCCATATATATATATATATATATATATATATATATATATATATATATATATATATATATATAGGCATCAGTGCAGCAGTATGGCTTAATAGGAGCAATCTGGCCTTAAGAGCACATGAGTCTTAATGAGTCTTAGGCAGGTGAGAAATATATGGACAGTTCAGAGTAGACAGTCAGTAACCAAGACTTTGAAAAGTGATAGGAAACAAGAACATGCCGAAACACACACACACACACACACACACACACACACACACACACACACACACACACACACACACACACACACACACGGGAAATAGGGAAAACACACACATGGACTTGTGAGGCAGCAAGCGATACTACCCATGATATCATAGCACTACCTAAGGAATCATGTGGGATAATACAGAAGTACAAGAGATGAACGATTTCAGAGAGAGAAACATTCCAAGACAGCAATCAGTCTCCCTGTTAAGGAAGTAAGTACAAGTAGACAGGAAAGTAACCATAACAGTTTTTTTAAAGAAAGCAAAAAACAGGAGAGTAGAAATCAGAAAATATCTAGCTATGTAGTTTAAACTTCATTACTTATTTATTTATTGACATTTGTTTACTGGAAAAGTTAGGCTGAGTCTAATGTACCCTTTTTTGGCAGAGGGCAAGAGGCCCAGGGAAAAAAACTCCAAAATACATAATGAACTACCTTAGATGCAGTGTTCATTATTTATTTATTTAGTAGGAATAGTCATTTATCCACTTAATACAAAGCTGCTTACCACGGCCTTCAAAAAAGGCATATGAAAGTAACTGGAAAGATATGACAACGCCTTACAACAAAAATCATATGGTAGAAAATGTAAACATTTAAAAAAAAGCTTTAGGAATTATTCTTATACTATGTTTTTAGGTTACTTAGAGGTGATGTTTGCTTAGTATGTATGGCTTTATTTGATCCAATTCTGTGTGAAAGACTGTACCAGAAACCTAACACCAGATTTAAGAATCTAATACTAAAAATAATGCTAGTTATGCAAAAAATGTGATAGATGTTATACAATACCTTCCAGGATTAAGAAACAGCCTTTGCCCTACAAGGACAAGTGTGGAACTGGAAATTATTTGTATCTTTGCAAGCTGTGCTCATTGAGACTTCCTTGTGTTTGTGGACACTCTCCCATTGCAGGGTGTCATCTGGGGTAGTTATAATAAGAAAGGACATGTGGGTTGGCAAAACACCCACACAGGGCAGGGGGATATGTGTCAAAGTGCATCTAAAACACTGCAGTTCACTCATTTTTAAATGGCTGGATCTTACTGACTGCTCCATTGACAAACTGAGATTCTACAACCTGACATGGGTAAGGAAACCAAGTTTCTTTAAGGCCAAGACAAGTAGGATATGAAGCTGGACAAATGGAATAAATGAGCCATCTTAATACTGAGATGGAATGAATTTTACCAAATCCTGTTGCCAACCCCAGAGTAATATCATGGTGATGTGTTACTGGTATGTTTATACATTGGCCTTAACAGATGGGACAGTAAGCTAAAAACTTTGTTTAGTCTGTATCTTCTCCCAAGTATCATTATCAAACAGGATGATCTGTTCTCTCAGCAGCTGGATTTATAAAATGTATTGAAAAATTCCCAAAGCCAGGTCCGTGCAAAGGATATGACCTATGCATATTGTAATGGATGCAAGCAAGGCCAAACTATTTACCTCTTTCCAAAGCAGATACAGAAACAGAGAAAGAAGAAGTGCTGAGTAAACTACAATTTCATTCTGTCTTCCACTTCCTTAAAATACTTACATAAGCAGGTATAACATGCTTTGTAGATTCAGTTCAGTTCTGCTCTGTGATACAGTTAGGTCAATATGGAAAAAGTATCCATGTTACTAACAGTGGAAAAGCTACATTTAGCCTTTTACCCTTTTTGGTCTGGAGGATAATCACAAATGTCTGGTCAAATGGAAGTTAAATGAGGTGACCAAATGGCACTATATGCAATTTCCTATGTGTGCAACCCTTAAGGAACAGTTGTTTGTGTAGTGTGAGTCAGTACATGTGAACAGTGTGTTGGACATTTGCATAGATGTTCTTTTAATGTCATCAATACCATCAAATATACAATTTAATCTGATTTAATTTTACACATTTTTCATTTATTCACATATGTTGACAGAAATGGACCCCATTCCTAAGTTACGGTGTGATTAGAGTTCGTGAAATTAGTATTGTTTCAGTCTTTGATGTTACCCAAGAGTGATCTTCTTTGCCCCACAGTATGCCCAGAAATAACTTCTTCTGCAGTTCATATCGAGTTACATGAAGAGGTAGTATATTTAATTATGAATGTAAATTATTTTTTTATTACTCTTGTGACTTCTACTACTATTGGAATGGTCTGGGTATCTTTCGTCCACATTGCTCTCATTTCTGCTTGTAAATCTTGGTATTTTTTTGTAATCACTGGGTGTAGCAGTGATCAATGCTACTTTTGTATTTTTCCTTGAGCTACTATATCTGTTTTTCTTACAGCTATTTTTTGAACTATTGATAATGGGTGAGTCCCATGTGATACAAACTTCATCATTACCTGTAATGGTTTGTGGTTCATATTTCCAATGCTTCTCAACTAATTCTGTGTTGTAATGTTTTCATAATTCTCATTGCATTAGTTTTACCACATTATTGTCTCTTTCAGCATACAAACCTTAAGCCATGAGTGTAAAAAACCCAGCAATGATATGTGCAAATGTTTCCAGGTCTGTTTTGCAGAACTTACATTTGCCAGTTTCACCCACTTTTTCTATAGACTTTTTAAACCTATACATAAACAGTCTAATATCTTGCGTGGCCATTATTAGCCTTTCATCTTTTTGTTTAAGTTCATTTCTCCTTAGCCATTCCTACATCGAGTCTTGGCAAACATGAAGTAGTTCTAGAAGATCTCAGTATGTGCTGCTATATTTGTGACTTTTCAATTTTCTTTCCTTTTCATCTGATTGTTTTCTTTAACATTTTTTTCTTTTGTTTTTAGGCATTCTCAGGTGCTGCCTGATTTTGTCTACTTCTGGTTTGATTTCCTTTCCCACTTTTCTCCAAAATGCTTTTGCTAAACTAAGCAAAAATGTAATCTTAGACGTCTTCTTTTCCTGCTTCAGAACTTTCACTATGTTTGGATCTGATAAGATCAGCAAAAATGTATGTAGCTCTAAGATTGCAGATCTATACATGTAGCCAATCTCAAGGCGGCCTATACCCCCTTCAGAATGTGGGATAAATAATCATGGTATGCACTTTATTTTATATATCATTTGCTCGGCATGGAACATTTTTCTTGTTTTTTTTGTCTAACTGGTTCAGTTCTTTTGGTGACCAGTGAGACAAAAGGTGGTACTGCCAGCACAGCTAGCTGGAATTTTATAAATAATTATATGTCATTTGTGAATATCAAATTAATTTATATAAGATGCTTGTGATACAAATGTATTAGAACTGTATGTCATGTGTATATCAAACTGCTCTGTACAGATGTTTGTGTAGAAAAGGTATCTGTAAAGTGCTTGTGCTTAAAATGTATCCATGGTGTGCCCTACTGGAAGAGAACAGAAATGTACATGCACTATTGTAACTGTTTAAATGTACTGTATATGTTAACAGAGAAAACCGATGGGTTAATGTCAGTCCAGGAAACTTTAGAAGAATATTTGAAATTAAATTACTTTATAGTCTAGACCAAAAAAGGCTATCTGACAAGTTTCAATGCAGCTAGAGACACAAAGTCTGTACTAGGAGGAGTTCTGTATTGTCTTTGGGGTGAACTAATTGCTACTTTGGAAGCATGAAGGAATGCAATTGTTTTATGACTTCCAGCATCTGCCAAAGATCTGAGCAACAGCTTTTGTCTATGTATTTTTTACAGGTAGATGCTAAATACTGCCAGCTTCAGCAATGGGGGGTTTACCTGGGAACTAGAAGTCAGAAGACCAGAAATGATGTCATTCTGTAAGTTATCCCAACAGTAATATTTTAGATATTATTCTGAGAAGTCTGTTAGTGAGACAGAACATTCTGCATTCTGTCTTGGACCTGATAACAACAACTAGAACTATTCACCACATTGTCTGCCTTGCTCTAAGTAAGTTATTAGAGGTATAGTAACTCTCTTAGATACAGTCAGGAATATAGTGAAGCTTAGTTTAGATATTCTTTTTCTATATTTATTTGAGACTGTACTGCAATGTTATTTGAAATATTTTCTGTGGTTTTGAACTCTGATATCACTGTGAATATATAGTATTTCTTGTTCTTTTATTATTTATTATTAGATATATTTAAACCTTTCATTGTGGCTGATCTGTGTAGAGATATTTAAGTTTAAGAGTAAATTGTTGGACCTTCTTTTTTTCCCCAAATATTTATTCACTCCCTCCTTCTTTTTTTCCTAAATATTTATTCACTCTCACCTGATTAAGTTCCTTTACATTGTATTCCTGTTCCAGGTTGATATTTTCTTGATGCTGCATTATTTCTTTTGTGAATATTGCTTTTGAACATTTATAAAGACCAAATGCCATTCTTAGATTATCTTGAAAATATCTACCTATTTATAGTTTTTCTTTCAGATCCATGTCTGATGAAATGTACAATTTTTAATCATCCACAAAAAGTAGAACAGATGTCGTTTAACAAGGCTGGTTTCTAGGAGTTTAACTATAACCATAGCCTAAACTATTAAGTAAAGAGCTTAATGGATTAAGGGTGAGCCAAAACAACAGTGATGACAAAGGAGAGAGTGTGTGCATGAACTAAAAACATCAGCAGAAGCAGAAAAAAATAGAAGGTATTCAGGTAAATATAAAGGAAACTTACAATATGGGCAGGTTCTGTGTTGAACCTTATAAATCCAATATAGTTCTGCTCATTTTTAATGTACACCAGGTAGATGGATTGCTGACACTGCAGTGCAGCATAAAGGTGGTGCTGGACTCCTGAGTTTGTCAACATTTTGATAAGGCATTAAACCAAAGCCTCATCTGCTTGAGTTGGTGGTAGTTCAGGTGGATTAAAAGATCCCATGGCACCTAACAATTTTTATTTTCCACAAAAATATTTTTCTTGCCAACATTTTATTTCTTCATTTATGCACTCTTTTTCTCTTACTCTTTTTATCATACTCCAAAATTTATCATACTTGTATTTATATTGTTTTACTACTAATTCTCATCTTTTTTCATTTATCCACTTAACATTTTGTACAAATTCAATTAAACAGCTATGCAACTGGATTAATTAACCCTAACCCCCCTTCCTCTTTATTTGCATGCACAACTCCTTTTTTTACTGGGCTTAATCTAGAACCCCATAAAAAAAAATATATATATATATATATATATATATATATATATATATATATATATATATATATATGGGGCTACCTGACAATGTCAAAAGCTGAGAACGTCGACGATGAGAACACCGACACCAGAAGATCGAAAACTGAGATGACCGACGGATGAAAACCCAGACGCTGAGAACACCGACATGCGAAAAGGCTGTGTAAGTATGCGGTAGTGACGGACGTTAGAGTGCAAGTAAGGTAAGTGTGCGATATTGACGGACTCCAGGGATAGGGGTGGGTTAAGTGAGTTAGGGTTAGGGCGCGGGTTAGGTGAATGTGCGATAGTGACAGTCTTTGGGTTAGGGGCGGGTTAAGTGAGTTAGGGTTAGGGTGCGGGTAGGGTAAGTGTGCGGTAGTGTCGGACCTTAGGGTTAGGGTTTGGGTTACGGTTAGTGCATGTATAGTTGTGTGTAATGTGTAATTTATGTTTTGTGTGTCGGTGTTTTGGGTGTTGGTGTTATGGTGTTTGGTTTTGTGAGTTGTCGGTTTCATGCGTTTTCGGTGTTTTGGTGTCGGTGTTTTGGGTGTCGGCTTTGTGGCGTGTCGGTGTTATGATAGGGATATATATATATATATATATATATATATATATATATATATATATATATTTATTATTTTTCAAATACCAATGGCAACATTAATACAAATGCTAAGCATGCTATTTTTCCAATCAGTACTAATTTATCAAATAATCTTTTTCTGAATGATAATGTATATCTTTTCCAGAAAAGACGGGTTTATTTCATTCATTCTATTTTTCGCACTGAATTCTATATACATTTCTATTCTCAAATTTTATATTAACACAAAAATTTTATTCATTGGAAAATATATACCCCCATCTTTACTACTTCACCTAAACATTTACTTTCCTTTTTATTTAAAGCCATACCTATCACCTCTAGAAACTCATTTGTACAAATTATTACTTTTTTATCTAAATGTTCTTTTTTGCAATTATTATGTTATCTGCACGTTTACAGGACTATAATTCTTAACCCTTCGGGTGTTATTAACCCCATCTCCTTAATTTTGTAATTTATTTCACATACTCTCACATTCATAACTAATGCAAAGAGTATACAACTCACTGGGCATCCCTGTTTTACATCACTCTTCATATGCACCTCTTGGCTTAACCAACCATTTACAAGTATTTTTATTTTATTGTTACCATACACTGATATACGTAATTTCCTGACTTTCTCATTCATATTATATTCTTTCATTTTTGCCTTTAAGATTTTACGTTCAGTTATATCAAATGACTTATTAAGGTTACTAATCGTGGTCTTTCCTTCTTCTTTTCTATTCATAATATCAGCCACAATTTCCCTATCATTAATAATTCTTAATGACCCTTCCCCTTTAAACTATGCATACTATCTTCTATAATATTTTCCATTTTACTTTCAAATCTCTTTTGTAGTATTTTCATAAGGGTTGTATAATCATTATTATTCAATACTATCAGTCTCTAGTTTGTAATTGTCTTCTATCATCCTTCCATATAAATTTAAACATTCCACTACATAATTCTTTAGACATACATTTAACCATTCATTCAAAGTCTTTACAAATATTTTTTTTGCCAATTCATCAGATTTGTAAACATTTCATACCCAATTCCATCTGGTCCTGCAACCTAATCTATATTTACTTGTCCTAATACTTTATCTAGTTCATATAAATAAATCTCCTTCCTAAACTCCTTATTCTCTTTTCTGTTATTTTTTTTACTTGACATTTTATTTTCACTACCTTCTTTTTTCTTTAAACATTTCTTGTACATATTGCACTAGACTATTCATAATCTTTTCCTCAGTTCTTTCTACTTCTCCTTTTACGTTTTTATTTCCCTCCTTATACTACCATCTTCCTTTACTAATCTGCATAAGTAACTTGATACATTTTCTCTTTTCCTTGTAAAAAATATTTTTGTTTATATAACGATTCTTCTATTTTTTAATGATTTCTTTCATATAATTATTTTTCTTTGTCAAAGTACATTCTTTCATTATGCTCTAGATCTGCCAACGCATTGTTATATGCTCTTTTATATTTTTCTTTCTCTACTTTCCTCACAGCATACTGCCACTGTAAAAAAAATTATATTTTCCTTAAATGTCATCCAGCATTCAGATCAGTTTTTATAAAATTCTCTCATAGTAATAGGATCTTTCCATAACTGTATTACTAATCTCTTTCCTTCTTCATTCCATGTTTTCTCATTTATCCTTTTTTATTCATTTGCCTGTTTTTATATCTTGCTTGTTTTCCTTCATCTCTATACATATTGCAAGATGATCAGAAAATCATGTTTCAACTACCTGCCTTCTCCTCTAACTAAACCTTTTGATACTATAAAATAATCTATTTCAGTTCTAAACATACCCCTTTTATAAGTCCATGAATTTTTGCCTCAGAGTTTTAACTTACCATGTCTTCTAACTTCTAACATTTTTCTTATATCATTTCCTTTCATTTTATGCTTGCCTCTTAAATCAGAATTAAAGTATCCTGTTATTATAATATTCATATTAATTACTAGATAATATAAAATCTGATGAAATAAGCTTTCCCTTTCTTTACTATTAATATAAGCATTTGATGTTATAATTCTATATACTTGTTCATTCCACTTTAAATTTACAATGGTTAATCTTCCCATTTTGGTAAAGTTACATCTGATATCGTTACTGCATTTCTATAGAACATAGCTATCCCAGAACATCTCTGATTTCCCAAATTCCAGATTATCTTTCCTCCTCACAGTTTCTCTGTAATCTTTCATAATTTGTTAAACATTGTGTGTCTTCTAATATAATTCTATCTACATCACATGTGTTACACCACTCCAAACTTCATATTCTTCTTACTATATTCTTAATACTATTCACATTTACAGAAAGCACTTTAAAATTTTAATTTTTAATTTTCTTTAGGTTCGTGGCTTTATAAGTTCATAATTAGGTTAGGTGCCTTAATGGGCCATTCTAAATCTAACCAATTTCACTCCCAAAGGTGAGAATCAAACACTGCACCTTATGTCTGCAAGTCAAAACACCTTAACCATTATACCAACCCCCCCAAGCAGTAGCTGTATATATATTCTTCTTCATACATTTCCTTTCTTGTTTTCTTTTGTACTGATCACTTTAAATGTTCTTTTTCTTTAACCTTTTACCAATAGACTTCTTTGTTCTTTTACTATCCCAATTTGTTTTCTTCATCACTTTTTTTCAAAGTTGTCTTCTGTGTCATGTTATTTTTTCTCATCATATTTTTCTTCAATTTCAACTACTTCTAAAATTTCTTTTCTTTCTTCAACTACTTCTCTTTCTATTTATTTCTTTGTTTTGCAATCCATCCATAAATATCCAATTTCAATTCACATTGTTTGTATCATGTTCCATTTCCCCAAAAATATAACATTCTCTTTTTTGCACAAAAATGCCGGTTTTGGGTTGATCCCAGTATTTTACAACAGCCCCATTCCCCTCCACATTTATCATGCTTGGTATATGTATATGTTTTTCTCTATTTTTACCACAATATTACAATCAAATCCTCCAGGCCATAAACCTCTTTTATCATAAACTTTTGCAATGTCCAATACTTCTTTACATAACATTTTCAAATGTTCTTTCAAAGTCTGTCTTTCCACCTCTATTTGAAATTGGACATGAAATTACTTTTTTTTTCCCTGTTAATGTTTTTGTGGAAAATAAAAATTGTTAGGTTCCCTGTTAATGCTTTATCATGTAAAGATTGCATGGGTTACAGTCTTTCTTTTTTTTCATATTCTCTAAGAAAATATTCCATTGAAAAAACAGTCTTAAATCTCTCTCTCTCTCTGCCATTTCACACCATGTGGCACATTGGCCAACAAGTGCCCCCTCCAGGCACTCATTGCTTCTGTAGTGGTTATGGTTTTTATGGGGTAGAGTTGCTAGCCTGGTACTCAACTCTCCTTGGAAGTCATACCATACACTCACACACACTCACACCTAGGGTCAATTTAGTGTCCAATCCACCTGCAGCATGTCTTTGGAATGTGGGAGGAAACTGGATCACCCAGAGGAACTCTACTCAAATGCAGGGAGGACATGCAGACATGTGCTTTTACACCCAAAGGAGCTATTAAATTGTCCCACACTTCATACCTGTCCATTTTATTGTCTTCTTTACTGTGAATCTTTGCCACTTACTTCTGTTTTTCATTTTCCTCTGCCTTTTTCATATCTGCTACTCTCCTTTTGTCTTCTTTTACTTTCTCTGCATGTTTTCTTTTCCATTTCACCATTATACTTCAGGATTGTCTTTGCATCCTCTTTTTGTATTTTCTCCATAATGCCCCCAGGAAATGTCTCCTTCCTTTTCTGGCTCACTCTGCATCACCATTTCTTTGAGTTTATCATCCTGAGAACTTTTTGACTGGAGGGTTGTAATTATACATCATTTGGTAAATCATCTCCATCAAACATATTTCTTTGAACCAGTTCCTCAGAATCCTACATGCATTGTACAGTGTCGGTATTGTCTTTCTCCTCCATTTCTCTCACTACTCCATTATGTCTTTCCCTCACTGTCTGCTTCCCTGTTTCTCTGGGCCACCTCCATGCCTGGAACAGAAACAGGGAATGCCGATGCAAAATGAGTCCTACTCACTACAATGATGAGTAGGGGAAGTTCTCAAATGCCCTGACCATATTTCACTATAAAGTGCCATCTGAGGTCCGTCTCTGAAAAGAAATCTCTAGCTTAGTGGCTCTAACTTGGTCAACAAAGAGTAAATAGATAAAAATAAATATTATTATCAGTCTAAGGTCACTACATCTTTGATAAAGTGTGATCATAGTCAGGCACCATAATGCCTGTTTTGCTGCTTCTAAATGGAGCACTAACCTTGGACCACACATAATGTCAGAATAAGTGAGTATATAAATCTTAATGAGGTGAACAGTGAAACTACAGACAAATGCCAGCATGAGTGAGCATTCTTATCCTTATGAAACTGAGCTCAATAGATTCAGAAAAATTAAAGTAAACACTGGCTTTATCACTCAATATCTCTAAAATAAATGACATTTATAAGTAGATGCTAATATTTCAATCAATTTACTCTGAAAATATTATAATTTTAATCCTTTCTGACAGTTCAGGCGATGATGCACCAAGAAGCAGAACAGATTTTGAAAAAGGCATTTTCCCCAATGGTCAGATCAAGTGAATTCTTTACAATCTCTGAACTTCCTGGTCATGTGACCAAACTGTAGGCTTTCGCATTCAGTTTATGAGTTACAGAGGACAGCAGTTTAGATGTAAAAGTCTAAAGGTAAGTGATGAAACAGTAAAGTTGCACTTGCTATAACTGGTAGCCAGTTTGTCTTTTGTAATGAATGATGATGATGTTTTCTATGACCTGACCATGAGATGTAACAGCATATTTTATCTTGTTTTTTTTTTTTTAAATAGGTTGATATTTTTGGCATAACTGTGAGAAAACACTGAGGGTACATAATCTAGTTTTGGAATAAGAAGATTTTTGACAATGGTTTTACTAGTACTGAAAGTTTGAAGGTCAGAAAGATGACACCTTAGCCACTGTTGCTTCAGTATGTTAGGCACACATGCCTCCGAGTGATATCTAAAAGGAAAAGTTGAATCCGGGTAAACTCTTTAGATATATCTGCTGGTAAATACTTTTAGGGAATGGTGTTTTTGTGGGTTTCAGCAGGTGCTCCCATTTCTATACACATCCCAGTGTAATTTAAGTGTAAGTATGTCTGTGTGTGTGTGTGTGTGTGTGTGTGTGTGTGTGTGTGTGTGTGTGTGTGTGTGTGTGTGTGTGTGTGTGTGTGTGTGTGCGTGTGCGCGTGTGCGTGTGCGTGTGTGTGTGTGTGTGTGTGTGTGTGTGTGTGTGCATCTGCAGTTTACAATGACATGGCTCCTCATCCAGAATTAGTTTCTCTAATTAACTGCTGGGATGGAATCTGACTCTCCCTTCATCAACCTGAACTGGGATAAGTAGGCAATCAGAGAATGAATGAAAATGAATGAATGGTATGTCTGTTAGACAGCAACCAAATCCAAGGATAGTGGAACTACTTGGGGTGTCTTATCTGATGTCAGTGGGAGAAGTTCATCAACAGAAGTTTATATTCATCAATAGAAGAACACTAACTACCTTGATTATAGCAAGCTCAGATGCTCATAAGTCTAGTACTTATTATACAGCAGAAACTTCTTATTGTAACATTTGTTAATGTCTGTTATGTACTTTACAGATAAAGATTCTGGTTGTCTGCTGATGTACTATGTTCTTCTTCTGTAAATATGTTGTAAGTAGTTGCTATGTTAAATTGTTAATCGCTATGTAATCCAATGTAACTACTGTCTGTTTATTTTAACTGTGGAGCTTTTCTCCCCGGGCCTCCGCTGAAAATGGACTTACGTCCAGTAGGACACTCCTGGTCAACAAATGTAAATAAATAAATAAATAAAGTTAATATCTCTTGTTTAGGGAGGTCAAAGGTGAAATGGCTGATGAAAAGTCAGAGAATAATAATGACCCTAAAATACAATCCTGAGAGATATTTGTTTTGAAATAACAAATTACTGATGAAATATGGTCAGACATTACTTAGAAAGTACCCTTTTGTGAAATTATTCACATGCTCCTCTCAAAACCCCACATTTATGAGTTTATGTTGAAGAGTTAAAAAAAGTCTACAGTTTCAAAAGAAATGTATATTTTATTTTATTTTGAATGTGTTAACTGGGGTAGAGCACTGATCCCACTGTACCAACTCCATTCTATCATTATACATATTATTCAGTACATCATTAAAGTGAGTTTTTGTCAGATGATATGATTATCAGAATCTTTACAAGATCCCAAGAAATACTTTTTTGCACTTGACCGTACTGTACTGCATTTATAAATTTGTCCTCTGTATTCTGTCTGCATTGTTTGTTTTTCCCTCCCTCCTACACAGGTGGTGTATTCTTAAAGTTGGTGGCTTTAGAATTGCCCTCCCTTGCTGTAAAATTGATTTTGGTCACTCCTTCCATTCTCATCTCATTTGCTCACTCAACTGAATACAGGGAGATAATTTGGGAATGACTACCCCCTCGCTTTTTTGATTTTGGACATTTCTCCCTGTTCCATCTCATCAGCTCGGTCTACTGAGTACAGAGAGAGCATTTGGGAAGGCCAAACCCCTTAGCTTCTTAATTTTGAACTATCTTCTGTTTCTTCTGTCCCAACTCAGAAAAAAAATTACACTTTATTTAGCTCCCTTTATTGTAATTGTGTTCTTCCTACTTTATCACCCTATTTTTGCTGTGTGCACTTAAGCGTTCAAGTGCTTTTACTCTGCTGCATTTATTACTTCTTATTAGCAGCCTGATTAAATTTATTCTAAGCATCTTTTAATTTTTGGTTTTAGCACTTGTGCTTCAGGCCAGTTACTTTACACTTAAGGTATTTCTGGTCTACACTGTTGTGGACAACTCCTTATCAAAACCCTCTCTCCACAAGTCCACTCAATTATTCAGAACACTATCATCATCTTCTTTCGGCTGTTCCCATCAGGGGTCGCCACAGCGGATCACCTGTTTCCATTTCTTCCTGTCCTCTGCATCCTGCTCTGTCACACCAATCACCTGCATGTCCTCTCTTACCACATCCATAAACCTTATCTTAGGCCTTCTTCTTTTCCTGTTACCTGGTAGCTTCATCCTTAGCATCTTTTTCCCAATATACCAAACGAAAACAGTCCTTGAACCAAATAAGGAATCAGATGCAAAAACCAGAGAATACAAGAAAAAGAAAAATAATCTGGTTCCACACAGCAGTGAAGATCAATATGTCCTTTATTGTAGTAGGTAAGCGCTTTCTCGGAATAACATCCGCTTCATCAGACCAACAAAGATAGAATAGCAGTTAAATTTTTAAACACTAAAACATCCAATCAAAAATCAGATAAAATGTGCATCATAGCCAAAAGCCATGTGATAAAATCATCTGTAGAATATATAGAGCGTTACAAAACTGAGCGTTAAAAAATAGAATAAAACAGACTAAATGAACAATATGTACTTAAAACTTTGATTGGATGTTTTAGTGTTTAAAAATGTAACTGCTATTCTATCTTTGTTGGTCTGATGAAGCAGATGTTATTCCAAGAAAGCGCTTACCTACTACAATAAAGGACATATTGATCTTCACTGCTGTGTGGAACCAAATTATTTTTCTTTTTCCCAATATACTCAGCATTCCTCCTCAGCACATGTCCAAACCAATGTAATCTTGCCTCTCTGGCTTTGTCTCCAAACCTTCCAACCTGGGCTGACCCTCTAATATACTTATTCCTAATCCTGTCCACCCTCATCACACCCAGTGCAAATCTTAACATCTTTAACTCTGCCACATTCAGCTCAAACTCCTGCCTTTTTGTCAGTGCCACTGTCTCCAACCCATATAACATAGTTGGTCTCACTACCCTCTTGTAGACCTTCCCTTTCACTCTTATAGGTACTCGTCTGTCAAAAATTACTCCTGACACTCTTCTCCACCCACTCCATCCTGCCTGTACTCTCTTCTTCACCTCTCTTCCACACTCGCCGTTACTCTGAACTATTGACCCCAAGTATTTAAACTCATCCACCTTCGCCACCTCTACTCCTTGCATCCTCACCATTCTTCTATCCTCCCTCTCATTCACACACATATATTCTGTCTTAGTCCTGCTGACCTTCATTTCTCTTCTCTCTAGAGCATATCTCCATCTCTCCAGGATCTCCTCCACCTGTTCCCTACTCTCACTACAGATCACAATGTCATCTGCAAACATCATAGTCCACGGGGACTCCTGTCTGATCTCGTCTGTCAACCTGTCCATCACCAATGCAAATAAGAAAGGGCTCAGAGATGATCCTTGATGTAACCCCACCTCCACCTTAAATGCATCCGTCACTCCCACCGCAGACCTCACCGCTGTCACACTACCCTCATACATATCCTGTACCACCCTTACATACTTCTCTGACACTCCTGACTTCCTCATACAATACCACAACTCCTCTCTAGGCACCCTGTCATATGCTTTCTCTAAGTCTACAAAAACACAATACAACTCCTTCTGACATTCTCTGTACTTCTCCATCAACACTCTGAGAGTAAACATCACATCTGTAGTGCTCTTTCCTGGCATGAAACCATACTGCTGATCACTAATCATCACGTCCCTTCTTAACCTAGCTTCCACTACTCTTTTGCATAACTTCATGCTGTGACTGATCAATTTAATCCCACTGTAGTTACTAAAGCTCTGCACATCACTCTTATTCTTAAAAATTGGTATCAAAACACTTTTTCTCCATTCCTCAGGCATCCTCTCACTTTCTAAGATTTCATTAAACAATCTGGTTAAAAACTCCACTGCTATTTCACCTAAACACCTCCATGCTTCCACAGGTATGTCATCTGGGCCAACAGCCTTTCCATTCTTCATTCTCTTCATAGCTACCCTTACTTCCTCCTTGCTAATCCATTGTACTTCATGATTCACTATCCCTACATCATCCAACCTTCTCTCCCTCTCATTCTCTTCATACATCAACCCCTCAAAGTACTCTTTCCATCTCCTCAGAACACTATGTGTGGACAATTCCCATCAGTTTTGCCTGCCAGCCTGGTCAACATGGGCATACTGAGACAGTGTAGCAACTGCCTCATATTTACTGACAGCCGTCTTCTCCTAGCACATAATACTACTTGCAAGAAATGCATCTACATCAGTTACCTGGAATCCATAGTCTCTCGCTACTCCTGACAAAGAGGAGATTGCCAGCACAAATACCACACCACTCACATCACATAGCCAAGCACAACACACACCCACCTTTGCAGTTGTCCTCAATAAAAAATAACCTAAACAACAGAGACCTCTAAAACACACTCATAAACATTCCACACACACACACACACACACACACACACACACACACACACACACACACACACACACACACACACACACACACGGGGAAATAGGGAAAACACACACCTGGACTTGTGAGGCAGCAAGCGATACTACCCATGATATCATAGCACTACCTAAGGAATCATGTGGGATAATACAGAAGTACAAGAGATGAACGATTTCAGAGAGAGAAACATTCCAAGACAGCAATCAGTCTCCCTGTTAAGGAAGTAAGTACAAGTAGACAGGAAAGTAACCATAACAGTTTTTTAAAGAAAGCAAAAAACAGGAGAGTAGAAATCAGAAAATATCTAGATATTTAGTTAAAACTTTATTATTTATTTATTTATTGACATTTGTTTACTGGAAACGTTAGGCTGAGTCTAATGTATCCTTTTTTGGCTGAGGGCAAGAGGCCCAGGGAAAAAAAACTCCAAAAAAAATAATGAACTACCTTAGATGCAGTGTTCATTATTTATTTATTTAGTAGGAATAGTCATTTATCCACTTAATGCAAAGCTGCTTACCACGGCCTTCAAAAAAGGCATATAAAAGTAAATGGAAAGATATGACAATGCCTTACAACAAAAATCATATGGTAGAAAATGCAAACATTTTAAAAAAAGCTTTAGGAATTATTCTTATACTATGTTTTTAGGTTACTTAGAGGTGATGTTTGCTTAGTATGTATGGCTTTATCTGATCCAATTCTGTGTGAAAGACTGTACTAGAAACCTAACACCAGATTTAAGAATCTAATACTAAAAATAATGCTAGTTATGCAAAAAATGTGATAGATGTTATACAATACCTTCCAGGATTAAGAAACAGCCTTTGCCCTACAAGGACAAGTGTGGAACTGGAAATTATTTGTATCATTGCAAGCTGTGCTCATTTTGACTTCCTTGTGTTTGTGGACACTCTCCCATTGCAGGGTGTCATCTGGGGTAGTTATAATAAGAAAGGACATGTGGGTTGGCAAAACACCCACACAGGGCAGGGGGATATGTGTCAAAGTGCATCTAAAACACTGCAGTTCACTCATTTTTAAATGGCTGGATCTTACTGACTGCTCCATTGACAAACTGAGGTTCTACAACCTGACATGGGTAAGGAAACCAAGTTTCTTTAAGGCCAAGACAAGTAGAATATGAAGCTGGACAAATAGAATAAATGAGCCATCTTAATACTGAGATGGAATGAATTTTACCAAATCCTGTTGCCAACCCCAGAGTAATATCATGGTGATGTGTTACTGGTATGTTTATACATTGGCCTTAACAGATGGGACAGTAAGCTAGAAACTTTGTTTAGTCTGTATCTTCTCCCAAGTATCATTATCAAACAGGATGATCTGTTCTCTCAGCAGCTGGATTTATAAAATGTATTGAAAAATTCCCAAAGCCAGGTCCGTGCAAAGGATATGACCTATGCATATTGTAATGGATGCAAGCAAGGCCAAACTATTTACCTCTTTCCAAAGCAGATACAGAAACAGAGAAAGAAGAAGTGCTGAGTAAACTACAATTTCATTCTGTCTTCCACTTCCTTAAAATATTTACATAAGCAGGTATAACATGCTTTGTAGATTCAGTTCAGTTCTGCTCTGTGATACAGTTAGGTCAATATGGAAAAAGTATCCATGTTACTAACAGTGGAAAAGCTACATTTAGCCTTTTACCCTTTTTGGTCTGGAGGATAATCACAAATGTCTGGTCAAATGGAAGTTAAATGAGGTGACCAAATGGCACTATATGCAATTTCCTATGTGTGCAACCCTTAAGGAACAGTTGTTTGTGTAGTGTGAGTCAGTACATGTGAACAGTGTGTTGGACATTTGCATAGATGTTCTTTTAATGTCATCAATACCATCAAATATACAATTTAATCTGATTTAATTTTACACATTTTTCATTTATTCACATATGTTGACAGAAATGGATCCCATTCCTAAGTTACGGTGTGATTAGAGTTCGTGAAATTAGTATTGTTTCAGTCTTTGATGTTACCCAAGAGTGATCTTCTTAGCCCCACAGTATGCCCAGAAATAACTTCTTCTGCAGTTCATATCGAGTTACATGAAGAGGTAGTATATTTAATTATGAATGTAAATTATTTTTTTATTACTCTTGTGACTTCTACTACTATTGGAATGGTCTGGGTATCTTTCGTCCACATTGCTCTCATTTCTGCTTGTAAATCTTGGTATTTTTTTGTAATCACTGGGTGTAGCAGTGATCAATGCTACTTTTGTATTTTTCCTTGTTTTTCTTACAGCTATTTTTTGAACTATTGATAATGGGTGAGTCCCATGTGATACAAACTTCATCATTATCTGTAATGGTTTGTGGTTCATATTTCCAATGCTTCTCAACTAATTCTGTGTTGTAATGTTTTCATAATTCTCATTGCATTAGTTTTACCACATTATTGTCTCTTTCAGCATACAAACCTTAAGCCATGAGTGTAAAAAACCCAGCAATGATATGTGCAAATGTTTCCAGGTCTGTTTTGCAGAACTTACATTTGCCAGTTTCACCCACTTTTTCTATAGACTTTTTAAACCTATACATAAACAGTCTAATATCTTGCGTGGCCATTATTAGCCTTTCATCTTTTTGTTTAAGTTCATTTCTCCTTAGCCATTCCTACATCGAGTCTTGGCAAACATGAAGTAGTTCTAGAAGATCTCAGTATGTGCTGCTATATTTGTGACTTTTCAATTTTCTTTCCTTTTCATCTGATTGTTTTCTTTAACATTTTTTTCTTTTGTTTTTAGGCATTCTCAGGTGCTGCCTGATTTTGTCTACTTCTGGTTTGATTTCCTTTCCCACTTTTCTCCAAAATGCTTTTGCTAAACTAAGCAAAAATGTAATCTTAAGACGTCTTCTTTTCCTGCTTCAGAACTTTCACTATGTTTGGATCTGATAAGATCAGCAAAAATGTATGTAGCTCTAAGATTGCAGATCTATACATGTAGCCAATCTCAAGGCGGCCTATACCCCCTTCAGAATGTGGGATAAATAATCATGGTATGCACTTTATTTTATATATCATTTGCTCGGCATGGAACATTTTTCTTGTTTTTTTTGTCTAACTGGTTCAGTTCTTTTGGTGACCAGTGAGACAAAAGGTGGTACTGCCAGCACAGCTAGCTGGAATTTTATAAATAATTATATGTCATTTGTGAATATCAAATTAATTTATATAAGATGCTTGTGATACAAATGTATTAGAACTGTATGTCATGTGTATATCAAACTGCTCTGTACAGATGTTTGTGTAGAAAAGGTATCTGTAAAGTGCTTGTGCTTAAAATGTATCCATGGTGTGCCCTACTGGAAGAGAACAGAAATGTACATGCACTATTGTAACTGTTTAAATGTACTGTATATGTTAACAGAAAACCGATGGGTTAATGTCAGTCCAGGAAACTTTAGAAGAATATTTGAAATTAAATTACTTTATAGTCTAGACCAAAAAAGGCTATCTGACAAGTTTCAATGCAGCTAGAGACACAAAGTCTGTACTAGGAGGAGTTCTGTATTGTCTTTGGGGTGAACTAATTGCTACTTTGGAAGCATGAAGGAATGCAATTGTTTTATGACTTCCAGCATCTGCCAAAGATCTGAGCAACAGCTTTTGTCTATGTATTTTTTACAGGTAGATGCTAAATACTGCCAGCTTCAGCAATGGGGGGTTTACCTGGGAACTAGAAGTCAGAAGACCAGAAATGATGTCATTCTGTAAGTTATCCCAACAGTAATATTTTAGATATTATTCTGAGAAGTCTGTTAGTGAGACAGAACATTCTGCATTCTGTCTTGGACCTGATAACAACAACTAGAACTATTCACCACATTGTCTGCCTTGCTCTAAGTAAGTTATTAGAGGTATAGTAACTCTCTTAGATACAGTCAGGAATATAGTGAAGCTTAGTTTAGATATTCTTTTCTATATTTATTTGAGACTGTACTGCAATGTTATTTGAAATATTTTCTGTGGTTTTGAACTCTGATATCACTGTGAATATATAGTATTTCTTGTTCTTTTATTATTTATTATTAGATATATTTAAACCTTTCATTGTGGCTGATCTGTGTAGAGATATTTAAGTTTAAGAGTAAATTGTTGGACCTTCTTTTTTTCCCCAAATATTTATTCACTCCCTCCTTCTTTTTTTCCTAAATATTTATTCACTCTCACCTGATTAAGTTCCTTTACATTGTATTCCTGTTCCAGGTTGATATTTTCTTGATGCTGCATTATTTCTTTTGTGAATATTGCTTTTGAACATTTATAAAGACCAAATGCCATTCTTAGATTATCTTGAAAATATCTACCTATTTATAGTTTTTCTTTCAGATCCATGTCTGATGAAATGTACAATTTTTAATCATCCACAAAAAGTAGAACAGATGTCGTTTAACAAGGCTGGTTTCTAGGAGTTTAACTATAACCATAGCCTAAACTATTAAGTAAAGAGCTTAATGGATTAAGGATGAGCCAAAACAACAGTGATGACAAAGGAGAGAGTGTGTACATGAACTAAAAACATCAGCAGAAGCAGAAAAAAATAGAAGGTATTCAGGTAAATATAAAGGAAACTTACAATATGGGCAGGTTCTGTGTTGAACCTTATAAATCCAATATAGTTCTGCTCATTTTTAATGTACACCAGGTAGATGGATTGCTGACACTGCAGTGCAGCATAAGGGTGGTGCTGAACTCCTGAGTTTGTCAACATTTTGATAAGGCATTAAACCAAAGCCTCATCTGCTTGAGTTGGTGGTAGTTCAGGTGGATTAAAAGATCACATGGCACCTAACAATTTTTATTTTCCACAAAAATATTTTTCTGGCTAACATTTTATTTCTTCATTTATGCACTCTTTTTCTCTTACTCTTTTTATCATACTCCAAAATTTATCATACTTGTATTTATATTGTTTTACTACCAATTCTCATCTTTTTTCATTTATCCACTTAACATTTTGTACAAATTCAATGAAACAGCTATGCAACTGGATTAATTAACCCTAACCCCCCTTCCTCTTTATTTGCATACACAACTCCTCTTTTTACTGGGCTTAATCTAGAACCCCATAAAAAAAAAAAATATATATATATATATATATATATATATATATATATATATATATATATATAATATGGATCTACCTGACAACGTCGAAAGCTGAGAACGCCGACGATGAGAACACCGACACCAGAAGATCGAAAACTGAGATGACCGATGGATGAAAAACCCGACGCTGAGAACACCAACATGTGAAAAGGCTGTGTAAGTATGCGGTAGTGACGGATGTTGGAGTGCGAGTAAGGTAAGTGTGTGATATTGACGGACTCTAGGGATAGGGGTGGGTTAAGTGAGTTAGGGTTAGGGTGCGGGTTAGGTAAGTGTGTGATAGTGACAGTCTTTGGGTTAGGGGCGGGTTAAGTGAGTTAGGGTTAGGGCGCGGGTTAGGTGAGTGTGCGATAGTGACAGTCTTTGGGTTGGGGTGGGTTAAGTGAGTTAGGGTTAGGGCGCGGGTTAGGTGAGTGTGCAATAGTGACAGTCTTTGGGTTAGGGGCGGGTTAAGTGAGTTAGGGTTAGGGTGCAGATAGGGTAAGTGTCTTGCAGTGTTGGACCTTAGGGTTAGGATTTGGGTTACCGTTAGTGCATGTATAGTTGTGTGTAATGTGTAGTTTACGTTTTGTGTGTCGGTGTTTTGGGTGTCGGTGTTATGGTGTTCGGTTTTGTGAGTTGTGGGTTTTGTGCATTTTCGGTGTTTTGGTGTCAGTGTTTTGGGTGTTGGCTTTGTGGCGTGTCAGTGTTGTGATAGGGATCCATATATATATATATATATATATATATATATATATATATATATATATATTTATTATTTTTCAAATACCAATGGCAACATTAATGCAAATGCTAAGCATGCTATTTTTCCTATCAGTACTAATTTATCAAATAACCTTTTTCTGAATGATAATGTATATCTTTTCCAGAAAAGACAGGTTTATTTCATTCATTCTATTTTCCCACTGAATTCTACTTACATTTCTATTCTCAAATTTTATATTAACACAAAAATTTTATTCATTGGAAAATATATACCCCCATCTTTACTACTTCACCTAAACCATTGCTTTTCTTTTTATTTAAAGCCATCCCTATCACATCTAGAAACTCATTTGTACAAATTATTACTTTTTTATCTAAATGTTCCTTTTTGCAATTATTATGTTATCTACACATGTTTACAGGACTATAATTCTTAACCCTTCGGGTGTTATTAACCCCATCTCCTTAATTTTGTAATTTATTTCACATACTCTCACATTCATAACTAATGCAAAGAGTATACAATTCATTGGGCATCCCTGTTTTACATCACTCTTCATATGCACCTCTTGGCTTAACCAACCATTTACAAGTATTTTTACTTTATTGTTACTATACACTGACATACATAATTTCCTGACTTTCTCACTCATATTATATTCTTTCATTTTTGCCTTTAAGATTTTACGTTCAGTTATATCAAATGCCTTATTAAGGTTTCCAATCATGATCTTTGCTTCTTCTTTTCTATTCATAATATCAGCCACAATTTCCCTATCATTAATAATTCTTAATGACCCTTCCCCATTAAACTATGCATACTGTCCTCTATAATATTTTCAAATCTCTTTTGTAGTATTTTCATAAGGGTTGTATAATCATTATTATTCAATACTATCAGTCTCTAGTTTTTAATTGTCTTCTATCATCCTTCCATATAAATTTAAACATTCCACTACATAATTCTTTAGACATAAAACCTTCATTTAACCATTCATTCAAAGTCTTTACAAATATTTTCTTTGCCAATTCATCAAATTTGTAAAAATTTCATATCCTTTTCCATCTGGTCTTGCAACCTAATCTATATTTACTTGTCCTAATATTTTATCTAGTTCATATAAATAAATCTCCTTCCTAAACTCCTTATTCTCGTTTCTATTATTTTTTTATTTTACATTTTATTTTCACTACCTTCTTGTACATATTGCACTACACTATTCATAATCTTTTCCTCAGTTCTTTCTACTTCTCCTTTTACGTTTTTTATTTCCCTCCTTATACTACCATCTTCCTTTACTAATCTGCATAAGTAACTTGATACATTTTCTCTCTTCCTTGTAAAAAATATTTTTGCTTAAATAACGATTCTTCTATTTTTTAATGATTTCTTTCATATAATTATTTTTCTTTGTCAAAGTACATTCTTTCATTATGCTCTAGATCTGCCAACGCATTGTTATATGCTCTTTTATATTTTTCTTTCTCTACTTTCCTCACAGCATACTGCCACTGTAAAACAAAAATTATATTTTCCTTAAATGTCATCCAGCATTCAGATCAGTTTTTATAAAATTCTCTCATAGTAATAGGATCTTTCCATAACTGTATTACTAATCTCTTTCCTTCTTCATTCCTTGTTTTCTCATTTATCCTTTTTTATTCATTTGCCTGTTTTTATATCTTGCTTGTTTTCCTTCATCTCTATACATATTGCAAGATGATCAGAAAATCATGTTTCAACTACCTGCCTTCTCCTATAACTAAACCTTTTGATACTATAAAATAATCTATTTCAGTTCTGAACATACCCCTTTTATAAGTCCATGAATTTTTGCCTCAAAGTTTTAACTTACCACGTCTTATAGCTTCTAACATTTTTCTTATATCATTTCCTTTCATTTTATGCTTGCCTCTTAAATCAGAATTAAAGTATCCTGTTATTATAATATTCATATTAATTACTAGATAGTATAAAATCTGATGAAATTAGCTTTCCCTTTCTTAACTATTAATATAAGCATTTGATGTTATAATTCTATATACTTGTTCATTCCACTTTAAATTTACAATGGTTAATCTTCCCATTTTGGTAAAGTTACATCTGATATCGTTACTGCATTTCTATAGAACATAGCTATCCCAGAACATCTCTGATTTCCCAAATTCCAGATTATCTTTCCTCCTCACAGTTTCTCTGTAATCTTTCATAATTTGTTAAACATTGTGTGTCTTCTAACATAATTCTATCTACATCACATGTATTACACCACTCCAAACTTCATATTCTTCTTACTATATTCTTAATACTATTCACATTTACAGAAAGCACTTTAAAATTTTAATTTTTAATTTTCTTTAGGTTCGTGGCTTTATAAGTTCATAATTAGGTTAGGTGCCTTAATGGGCCATTCTAAGTCTAACCAATTTCACTCCCAAAGGAGAGAATCAAACACTGCACCTTATGTCTGCGAGTCAGACACCTTAACCATTATACCAACCCCCCCAAGCAGTAGCTGTATATATATTCTTCTTCATACATTTCCTTTCTTGTTTTCTTTTGTACTGATCACTTTAAATGTTCTTTTTCTTTAACCTTTTACCAATAGACTTCTTTGTTCTTTTACTATCCCAATTTGTTTTCTTCATCACTTTTTTTCAAAGTTGTCTTCTGTGTCATGTTATTTTTTCTCATCAAATTTTTCTTCAATTTCAACTACTTCTAAAATTTCTTTTCTTTCTTCAACTACTTCTCTTTCTTTTTATTTCTTTGTTTTGCAATCCATCCATAAATATCCAATTTCAATTCACATTGTTTGTATCATGTCCCATTTCCCCAAAAATATAACATTCTCTTTTTTGCACAAAAATGCCGGTTTTGGGTTGATCCCAGTATTTTACAAAAGCCCCATTACCCTCCACATTTATCATGCTTGGTATATGTATATGTTTTTCTCTAGTTTTACCACAATATTACAATCAAATCCTCCAGGCCAAAACCTCTTTTATCATAAACTTTTGCAATGTCCAATAATTCTTTACATAAAATTTTCAAATGTTCTTTCAAAGTCTGTCTTTCCACCTCTATTTGAAATTGGACATGAAATTACTTTTTTTTCCCTGTTAATGCTTTTGTGGAAAATAAAAATTGTTAGGTTCCCTGTTAATGTTTTATCATGTAAAGATTCCATGGGTTACAGTCTTTCTTTTTTTTCATATTCTCCAAGAAAATTTTCCATTGAAAAAACAGTCTTAAATCTCTCTCTCTGCCATTTCGCACCATGTGGCACATTGGCCAACAAGCGCCCCTCCAGGCATTCATTGCTTCTGTAGTGGTTATGGTTTGTATGGGGTTGACTTGCTAGCCTGGTACTCAACTCTCCTCGGAAGGCATACCATACACTCACACACACTCACACCTAGGGTCAATTTAGTGTCCAATCCACCTGCAGCATGTCTTTGGAATGTGGGAGGAAACTGGATCCCCCAGAGGAACTCTACTCAAATGCAGGGAGGACATGCAGACATGTGCTTTTACACCCAAAGGAGCTATTAAATTGTCCCACACTTCATACCTGTCCATTTCATTGTCTTCTTTACTGTGAATCTTTGCCACTTACTTCTGTTTTTCATTTTCCTCTGCCTTTTTCATATCTGCTACTCTCCTTTTGTCTTCTTTTACTTTCTCTGCATGTTTTCTTTTCCATTTCACCACTATACTTCAAGATTGTCTTTGCATCCTCTTTTTGTATTTTCTCCATAATGCCCCCCCCCCCCCCCCCCCCAGGAAATGTCTCCTTCCTTTTCTGGCTCACTCTGCATCACCATTTCTTTGAGTTTATCATCCTGAGAACTTTTTGACTGGAGGGTTGTAATTATACATCCATCATTTGGCAAATCATCTCCGTCAAACATATTTCTTTGAACCAGTTCCTCATAATCCTACATGCATTGTACAGTGTCGCTATTGTCTTTCTCCTACATTTCTCTCACTACTCCATTATGTCTTTCCCTCACTGTCTACCTCCCTGTTTCTCTGGGCCACCTCCATGCCTGGAACAGAAACAGGGAATGTCGATGCAAAATGAGTCCTACTCACTACAATGATGAGTAGGGGAAGTTCTCAAATGCCCTGACCATATTTCACTATAAAGTGCCATCTGAGGTCCGTCTCTGAAAAGAAATCTCTAGCTTAGTGGCACTAACTTGGTCAACAAAGAGTAAATAGATAAAAATAAATACTATTATCAGTGTAAGGCCACTACATCTCTGATAAAGTGTGATCATAGTGAGGCACCATAATGCCTGTTTTGCTGCTTCTTCATGGAGCACTAACCTTGGACCACACATAACATCAGAATAAGTGAGTATATAAATCTTAATGAGGTGAACAGTGAAACTACAGACAAATGCCAGCATGAGTGAGCATTCTTATCCTTATGAAACTGAGCTCAATAGATTCAGAAAAATTAAAGAAAACACTGGCTTTATCACTCAATATCTCTAAAATAAATGACATTTATAAGTAGATGCCAATATTTCAATCAATTTACTCCGAAAATATTATAATTTTAATCCTTTCTGACAGTTCAGGCGATGATGCACCAAGAAGCAGAACAGATTTTGAAAAAGGCATTTTCCCCAATGGTCAGATTAAGTGAATTCTTTACAATCTCTGAACTTCCTGGTCATGTGACCGAACTGTAGGCTTTCGCAGTCAGTGTATGAGTTACAGAGGACAGCAGTTTAGATGTAAAAGTCTAAAGGTAAGCGATGAAACAGTAAAGTTGCACTTGCTGTAACTGGTAGCCAGTTTGTCTTTTGTAATGAAGGACGATGATGTTTTCTATGACCTGACCATGAGATGAAACAGCATATTTTATCTTGTTTTTTTTTTTTAAATAGGTTGATGTTGGCATAACTGTGGGAAAACACTGAGGGTACATAATCTAGTTTTAGAATAAGAAGATTTTTGCCAATGGCTTTACTAGTACTGAAAGTTTGAAGGTCAGAAAGATGACACCTTAACCACTGTTGCTTCAGTATGTTAGGCACACATGCCTCCGAGTGATATCTAAAAGGAAAATTTGAATCCGGGTAAACTCTTTAGATATATCTGCTGGTAAATACTTTTAGGGAATGGTGTTTTTGTGGGTTTCAGCAGGTGCTCCCGTTTCTATCCACATCCCATGCGATTTTTAAGTATAAGTGTAAGTATGTGTGTGTGCGTGTGTGCGTGTGTGCGTGTGTGCGTGTGTGTGTGTGTGTGTGTGTGTGTGTGTGTGTGTGTGTGTGTGTGTGTGTGTGTGTGTGTGTGTGTGTCTGCATCTGCAGTTTACAATGACATGGCTCCTCATCTAGAATTAGTTTCTCTACCTTGCACCCATTAATTGCTGGGATGGAATCTGACTCTCCCTTCATCAACCTGAACTGGGATAAGTAGGCAATCAGAGAATGAATGAAAATGAATGATTGGTATGTTTGTTAGACAGCAACCAAATCCAAGTATAGTGGAACTACTTGGGGTGTCTTATCTGATGTCAGTGGGAGAAGTTCATCAACAGAAGTTTATATTCATCAATAGAAGAACACTAACCACCTTGATTATAGCAAGCTCAGATGCTCATAAGCCTAGTACTTATTATACAGCAGGAATTTCTTATTGTAACATTTGTCAATGTCTGTTATGTACTTCACAGATAAAGATTCTGGTTGTCTACTGATGTACTATGTTCTTCATCTGTAAATATGTTGTAAGTAGTTGCTATGTTAAATTGTTAATCGCTATGTAATCCAATGTAACTACTGTCTGTTTATTTAAACTGGAGCTTTTCTCCCCGGGCCTCCGCTGAAAATGGACCTAGGACCTAGGACACTCCCGGTCAACAAATGTATATAAATAAATAAATAAATAAAGTTGATATCTCTTGTTTAGGGAGGTCAAAGGTGAAATGGCTGATGAAAAGTCAGAAAATAATAATGACCCTAAAATACAATCCTGAGAGATATTTGTTTTGAAATAACAAATTACTGATGAAATATGGTCAGACATTACTTAGAAAGTACCCTTTGTGAAATTATTCACAAGCTCCTCTCAAAACCCCACATTTATGAGTTTATGTTGAAGAGTTAAAAAAAGTCTACACTTTCAAAAGAAATGTAAATTTTATTTTATTTTGAATGTGTTAACTGGGGTAGAGCACTGATCCCACTGTACCAACTCCATTCTATCATTATACATATTATTCAGTACATCATTAAAGTGAGTTTTTGTCAGATGATACGATTATCAGAATCTTCACAAGATCACAATAAATACTTTTTTGCACTTGACCGTACTGTACTGCATTTATAAATTTGTCCTCTGTATTCTACACAGGTGGTGTTGTATTCTTAAAGTTGGTGGCTTTAGAATTGCCCTCCCTTGCTGTAAAATTGATTTTGGTCACTCCTTCCATTCTCATCTCATTTGCTCACTCAACTGAGTACAGGGAGATCATTTGGGAACGACTACCCCCTCGCTTTTTTGATTTTGGACATTTCTCCCTTACATTCTCATCGCATCAGCTCAGTCTACTGAGTACAGAGAGAGCATTTGAGAAGGCCAAACCCCTTAGCTTCTTAATTTTGAACTATCTTCTGTTTCTTCTGTCTCAACTCAGAAAAAAAAAATTACACTTTATTTAGCTCCCTTTATTGTTATTGTGTTCGTCCTACTTTATCACCCTATTTTTGCTGTGTGCACTTAAGCGTTCAAGTGCTTTTATTCTGCAGCATTTATTACTTCTTATTAGTAGCCTGATTAAATTTATTCTAAGCATCTTAGTTTTGGTTTTAGCACTTGTGCTTCAGGCCAGTTACTTTACACTTAAGGTATTTCTGATCTACACTGTTGTGGACAACTCCTTATCAAAACCCTCTCTCCACAAGTCCACCGAATTATTCAGAACACTATCATCATCTTCTTTCGGCTGTTCCCATCAGGGGTCGCCACAGCGGATCACCTGTTTCCATTTCTTCCTGTCCTCTGCATCTTGCAATGTCACACCAACCACCTGCATGTCCTCTCTTACCACATCCATAAACCTTATCTTAGGCCTTCCTCTTTTCCTGTTACTTGGTAGCTTCATCCTTAGCATCTTTTTCCCAATATACCAAACAAAAACAGTCCTTGAACCAAATAAGGAATCAGATGCAAAAACCAGAGAATACAAGAAAAAGAAAAATAATCTGGTTCCACACAGCAGTGAAGATCAATATGTCCTTTATTGTAGTAGGTAAGCGCTTTCTCTGAATAACATCCGCTTCATCAGACCAACAAAGATAGAATAGCATTTACATTTTTAAACACTAAAACATCCAATCAAAAATCAGATAAAATGTGCATCATAGCCAAAAGCCATGTGATAAAATACATCTGTAGAATATATAAAGCGTTAAAAAATGGAATAAAACAGACTAAATGAACAATATGTACTTAAAACTTTGGATGTTTTAGTGTTTAAAAATGTATCTTTGTTGGTCTGATGAAGCGGATGTTATTCCGAGAAAGCGTTTACCTACTACAATAAAGGACATATTGATCTTCACTGCTGTGTGGAACCAGATTATTTTTCTTTTTCCCAATATACTCAGCATTCCTCCTCAGCACATGTCCAAACCAATGTAATCTTGCCTCTCTGGCTTTGTCTCCAAACCTTCCAACCTGGGCTGACCCTCTAAAATACTTATTCCTAATCCTGTCCAACCTCATCACACCCAGTGCAAATATTAACATCTTTAACTCTGCCACATCCAGCTCAAACTCCTGCCTTTTTGTCAGTGCCACTGTCTCCAACCCATATAACATAGCTGGTCTCACTACCCTCTTGTAGACCTTCCCTTTCACTCTTATAGGTACTCGTCTGTCAAAAATCACTCCTGACACTCTTCTCCACCCACTCCATCCTGGCTGTACTCTCTTCTTCACCTCTCTTCCACACTCACCGTTACTCTGAACTATTGACCCCAAGTATTTAAACTCATCCACTCAGGCCAGTTACTTTACACTTAAGGTATTTCTGGTCTACACTGTTGTGGACAACTCCTTATCAAAACCCTTTCTCCACAAGTCCACCGAATTATTCAGAACACTATCATCATCTTCTTTCGGCTGTTCCCATCAGGGGTCGCCACAGCGGATCACCTGTTTCCATTTCTTCCTGTCCTCTGCATCTTGCAATGTCACACCAACCACCTGCATGTCCTCTCTTACCACATCCATAAACCTTATCTTAGGCCTTCCTCTTTTCCTGTTACTTGGTAGCTTCATCCTTAGCATCTTTTTCCCAATATACCAAACAAAAACAGTCCTTGAACCAAATAAGGAATCAGATGCAAAAACCAGAGAATACAAGAAAAAGAAAAATAATCTGGTTCCACACAGCAGTGAAGATCAATATGTCCTTTATTGTAGTAGGTAAGCACTTTCTCTGAATAACATCCGCTTCATCAGACCAACAAAGATAGAATAGCATTTACATTTTTAAACACTAAAACATCCAATCAAAAATCAGATAAAATGTGCATCATAGCCAAAAGCCATGTGATAAAATACATCTGTAGAATATATAAAGCGTAAAAAAATGGAATAAAACAGACTAAATGAACAATATGTACTTAAAACTTTGATTGGATGTTTTAGTGTTTAAAAATGTATCTTTGTTGGTCTGATGAAGTGGATGTTATTCCGAGAAAGCGTTTACCTACTACAATAAAGGACATATTGATCTTCACTGCTGTGTGGAACCAGATTATTTTTCTTTTTCCCAATATACTCAGCATTCCTCCTCAGCACATGTCCAAACCAATGTAATCTTGCCTCTCTGGCTTTGTCTCCAAACCTTCCAACCTGGGCTGACTCTCTAATATACTTATTCCTAATCCTGTCCAACCTCATCACACCCAGTGCAAATATTAACATCTTTAACTCTGCCACATCCAGCTCAAACTCCTGCCTTTTTGTCAGTGCCACTGTCTCCAACCCATATAACATAGCTGGTCTCACTACCCTCTTGTAGACCTTCCCTTTCACTCTTATAGGTACTCGTCTGTCAAAAATCACTCCTGACACTCTTCTCCACCCACTCCATCCTGGCTGTACTCTCTTCTTCACCTCTCTTCCACACTCACCGTTACTCTGAACTATTGACCCCAAGTATTTAAACTCATCCACCTTCGCCACCTCTACTCCTTGCATCCTCACCATTCCTCTATCCTCACTCTCATTCACACACATATATTCTGTCTTAGTCCTACTGACCTTCATTTCTCTTCTCTCTAGAGCATATCTCCACCTCTCCAGGGTCTCCTCCACTTGGTCCCTACTCTCACTACAGATCACAATGTCATCTGCAAACATCATAGTCCACGGGGACTCCTGTCTGATCTCGTCTGTCAACCTGTCCATCACCAATGCAAATAAGAAAGGGCTCAGAGATGATCCTTGATGTAACCCCACCTCCACCTTAAATGCATCCGTCACTCCCACCGCAGACCTCACCGCTGTCACACTACCCTTGTACATATCCTGTACCACCCTTACATACTTCTCTGACACTCCTGACTTCCTCATACAATACCACAACTCCTCTCTAGGCACCCTGTCATATGCTTTTTCTAAGTCTACAAAAACACAATGCAACTCCTTCTGACATTCTCTGTACTTCTCCATCAACACTCTGAGAGTAAACATCGCATCTGTAGTGCTCTTTCCTGGCATGAAACCATTCTGCTGATCACTAATCATTACATCCCTTCTTAACCTAGCTTCCACTACTCTTTCCCATAACTTCATGCTGTGACTGATCAACTGAATCCCTCTGTAGTTACTACAGCTCTGCACATCACTCTTATTCTTAAAAATCGGTAGCAAAACACTTTTTCTCCATTCCTCAGGCATCCTCTCACTTTCTAAGATTTCATTAAACAATCTGGTTAAAAACTCCACTGCCATTTCACCTAAATTTTATTTATTTTATTTATTTTATTTTATTTTACATTTGTTAACCGGGCTAGTCTGGCTGGATACATGTCCATTTTCAGCAGAGGCCCGAGGAGAAAAGCTCCACTATCATACTAATTATACAGTTTAAAGAAACTAAAAACACTAATCAAGAAAACAAATCAATCAATAAAACAATGAAAAACAATGACTAAAAAAAAAGCAAAGTACAAATGAGTATACAGTATTACTGGTCTAGTCTGGCCAGATAAGTGTCTATTTTCTACAAAGGGTTGAGGAGGAAAGCTCCGCTATCATACTATAAACATTATAGATTAAATATCACTATACGAAAAGGAAAGAAACAAACATTGTCAAAGAGAAAGATACTATGTAATATACAGTGTTAGCTATGAAAGCAGGTAGTATGGCAGTTATCAGTCAGGATTGGAGCATGGGCATAGCCAGTGATTTTGTAAATGATTTCTAATCTGTTTTTTGAAACGGCGACATGAGCTTAGGGAGGTCAGTTCAGTGGGAAGTTTATTCCAATATGATCCGACAGTATTTGCAAATAAGGAGTCACCTGCTTTATTATGAGATTTGAGAGTAGTTACTAGGAGCTTGTTGGCTGAGCGAAGTGTAGTTAGATTTTTATAAGGTGTGATAAGGTTGTTCAGTATGGGAGTGTTGGAGGGGTAATGTAGAATTTTAAAAGTCATGACTAGTTGCTGTAGGAGTATTAGGTTTTGAAGTTCTAGCCAGTTGAGTTTCTTTAAGTTAAGACAGTGATGAGTATGGAAAGGAGAGCCAGTTGCAAATCTGGCAATACTATGGCAGGCTAAATTAAGTTTCTGAAGGTTAGCTTTAGAAATGTTGATAAAGGAAGGAGAGGCATACAGTAGTGTAGAGATGAGGTGAGTTTGGGCAAGGGATACTTGGGATGTGGCAGTAAGAAAGGGTTTGAGTCTGTAGAGGGCACCTATCTTTTTATTTACTGTCTTGATAGTTAAATCAATGTGATAGTCAAAGTTTAGCTGATTGTCTATGGTAACACCTAGCAGTTTTGTGGAATCGTCAGGTTTAATGATAGTGCCATTGCAGGACACAATGGAAAAAGTGATTGGGGTGGATTTGAGGGTTGGGGTGAAAAGTAGAAGTTTGGTTTTTTTGGGATTTAGGAGGAGACAGATATGTTGAAACCATTTTTCTGCAGCTGTGAAAACAAGTTGGGTAGAGGAGTGGAGTTCTACTGGGGATGGAGCAGAGCAGATGAGAGTAGAATCATCAGCATACTGTATACAAGTGGATGTAGGGAGGGAAGTAGGCAGGTTATTTATGAATATAGAGAAAAGTAGGGGACCTAAGATGGACCCTTGTGGGACGCCGATAGTCACTGGGAGTTGAGAGGATAGATGGCTGTCCCAAAGGACTGCTTGTTTTCTGTTTGTCAAATAGGAGTCAAACCACTGTAGTGCTAGTGAGTCAAGTGACAGGGATTCTAAAGTGTGGAGGAGAAGTTGATGGTTGACCATATCGAATGCTTTCGAGAGGTCTAAGAATAGTGCAGAGGAGAACAGGTTGTTGTTGCGATTTTTGTTGATTGTGTCAGTGAAGGAGAGAAGGGCAGTAGAGGTACTGTGGTAGGGCCTGAAACCATGTTGTGAATCTACAAGCAAGTTGTTATTCAAGAGATGATGTAAGAGTTGATGGTGTATGCAGCGTTCCATTATTTTGGATAGAGGAGATAGAAGGGCAATAGGCCGAAAATTGGAGAGTTCAAGGAGTTACCTCCTTTATGGAGTGGAATGATATGGGAGATTTTCCAACAGGATGGGATTTTGGACTCAGTTATAGTTCTGTTTATTAAGATGGAGACTGGGTAGGCTAGTTCGGTTGCAGCTAGTTGAAGATATTCAGCTGGTAGCTTGTTGGCAGAAGGGGTGCAAGGTTTGAGTTTAGATAGTAATTTACGTATATAGGTCATGGAGACAGTAGTAAACTTTAGCATGGGGGTGCTGTTTTGGGTAGGGGTTATTTGGAGGGATAGGGGGGGAGTCATGGTGTTTGCCAGAGAGGTGACTGTTTGAGAGAAGAAGTCATTGAAGGTGTTGGCTATTATGTCAGCTTGGGTTTGAGCTAGGCTAGCTGGGGTAGGTGTTTTGGTGTTTCCTGGATGGAGTAGTTTGTTTATTCCTGACCAAAATTGTTTGGGGTTTTGGTTTTGTTGATATTTAAAGTGATAGTTTTTTTTATCCAGATAGATAAGTTTCTTTGTTGTGTTTCTGAGGTGCTTGAAATTTTGGTGGTCGGTTGGGTTTTTTGTGGACCTCCATTTAGTCCATAATTTATTTCTAGCTCGCATGTTTTGTTTAGTAGTTTTGGAGAGCCATGGGGCTGCCTTGGAGCTTAGTCTAATTAAGCGGGGTGGGGCATGATGGTCAAGAATTTGTAGGAAGGTATTGTTGAAATGGGTTACTGCTTCGTCTATTGGGAGGTATTTTAGAGTTGACCAGTCATATTGTTTGAGTTCATTTTGAAAGGATGCTAGGTTAAAATCCGTTTTGTTGCGTATGGTACGGTAGGTAGCTTGTTTGGGATTGTAGTATTTTTGTTTAGTGATAAAGGTCAGGAGATGGTCACTGATATTGTCAGGGAGTATTCCTGTTTTATAGGAGAGGGGATTGTTGTTAACTAGTATCCAATCTAGAGTGGTTTGTTTGTGGGTTGATTTGTGTATTCTAGTAGAGGAGTTAATGGTTTGATGAAAGTTAAAGAGATTAAGGTGAATGGAGGGTTTGGGAGATATGCAGGAGTTCCAGTCAATATTGAAGTCTCCTAAGATTATGGTTTCCTGGGGGAAGCTACTGGAGACCCAGGCTAGGATATTTTCTAGTGTGTTAATGTTCTTGCCTGGAGGGATGTAGGAACATATGATATAAATAGCCTTGGTTTTATTTATTTGGAGTTTGGCACAGAGTATTTCAGCATTAGCTGGGGAGGGGGGCAAGGAGTCAATTAAGGCTACTTGTAGTTGGGATTTGTATAAGAGGGCCACTCCCCCGCCTTTTTTTCTAAGACGATCTTGCCTTAAGGTGCTATAACCTGGGGGAGTAAATTCGTTGTCTTTGGTACTAGGTTTAAGCCAAGTTTCAGTGAGACAGAGAATATCAAAGCCATAGAAATCAATTAAGGCATGGAGTTGTGTGATTTTATTGTTGATGCTACGAATATTTAGGTGAGCAATACAGAGGGAGTCAGAGGAGAAAGGTGACCTAGAACAGTTAGCAGTTAGGTTTGATGGGGTATGGCTTATGAGAGTGTTGGGGCCAGGGTTGGGGTGGATGTCGCCATATATCAATAGAAGTGTTTGTGGGACTTGAAATACTTTTAGGTTTTTGCAGGGTATTATATAAAATCGTTTAGAGGTTTGGAATCTATAGTGGTGTGTTTTGTGGTAGAGAGGGGGAAGGTAGGGACAGGTTGATAGTATATTAATATGAGTTTGGTTAGGTAGAGGAAGTGTAGATGTGGTGTGTTTGGCTATTACAGGAGGTTGGTTAAGGATAAGGTATTCATAGGAGGTAAGAGTATAGTAGTAGAGAAGGATGTTAAGAAGAAGAAGTGAAAAGATTGAGTTAAGGTTTGAAGGCATGCTTCTATTGAGATGAGTTTAGCAAGTATGGGACTGTGTGGTGTGAACAGTAGAGTGAGGTGAGGCAGTTAGATAAATGTGTGGAGAGAGGGTGTGGTTGTAGGATTAGGAGTCTGGTGTTGATAGGTGGTGTGTGCAGGAAGTGAGATAGGTGGTTAATTAGTAGGGGGAGTGTCTTAGCAAGTATAAAGGTAGGGCCCCTGGGGGTGGGTGGGAATTGGGGGTAGGGTGGGGAGCGGAGTGAGCCCGCAGGGCGAACGGAGTGGGTAGACACAAGAGAGAGAAGTTCAGCAGGAAACAATCAGAGAAAGGGAGAAAAAACAGGTAAGACAGTGAGTTAGAGAAAGAAAACTATAAGTAAAATCTGTAATGAGTAGAGGTAAGAATGTAGAGGATATAGAGAGAGAGGAAAAACAGGTAAGGTAAAAGAGGTTATGTTAAAAAAAACGCAGGTCAGGAAGAATGCTTTCGATAAGAAAGTGTAATGGAGGCAGAAGATAAGCAAGGTGGAAGAAAAGAAGATCACAGGAGAACTATGATAGAGGTGCCCCTATGTGAAGGAAGTATGATTACAGGAACAGGCAGTATGGCAGAGGACTAGGTACGAAAGGGGGAGGGGGGAAGGAGAGTAGTATGCTAACAATTAAGGATAAAAGAGGTAGATAAAGATAAAATTAAGATGGAGGTATCTAATGTGGAAGGGGGAAATAAGTAGTAAACACCTCCATGCTTCCACATGTATGTCATCTGGGCCAGCAGCCTTTCCATTCTTCATTCTCTTCATAGCTATCCTTACTTCATCCTTGCTAATCCATTGTACTTCATGATTCACTATCCCTACATCATCCAACCTTCTCTCCCTCTCACTCTCTTCATTCATCAACCCCTAAAAGTACTCTTTCCATCTCCTCAGAACACTATGTGTGGACAATTCCCATCTGTTTTGCCTGCCAGCCTGGTCAACATGGGCATACTGAGACAGTGTAGCAACTGCCTCATATTTACTGACAGCCGTCTTCTCCTAGCACATAATTCTACTACTTGCAAGAAATGCATCTACATCAGTTACCTGGAATCCATAGTCTCTCGCTACTCCTGACAAAGAGGAGATTGCCAGCACAAACACAACACCACTCACATCACATAGCCAAGCCCAACACACACCCACCTTTGCAGTTGTCCTCAATAAAAATTAACCTAAACAACAGAGACCTCTAAAACACACTCATAAACATTCCACACATAACACCAAACATCACACATTGCAGACAACACACCAGTGTCTCACAAACACAGCCCATAAAGCAAAACAATAAACCATCACAGTCCATAAGGCATAACTATAAACCAAACATAGTAGTCATTGGCGACTCAATTGTGAGACACACTGATGTCCCCCTTACCAGTTTCAGCAAGGAGAAGGTCACAGTCAGTTTTCTGTCTGGTGCCAGAATCCACCAAATCACGCATGTACTTAAGTTTCTCCACAACAACCGCAAGTATGACTCTGCCATTGTCCATATTGGTGTGAAGGACTTGAGACGTACCTCTCTGGACTATATGAAGCGAGACATAGTTTCATAGTTTCATAGTTTAGTACTAGGCTATCTGCCCTGGGGCATTTGTAAGCCTAGCCATAGTGATGTGGCTTTCGCCACCCCATGAAATGGTACAAAAATGTACAGAATAGATTTAGAATACTGTGCCTCTGTCTAGTAGTGACACAATGAAGGTCCCCTTATATAATAGAATTAGTTTACTGTGCCCCTGTCTAGTAGTGACACAGATGTGACCCCTGGGGTAAACTTACAATCTCCCATCCACTCATCAAGATTTCTCTTGAAGAGGGTTAGTGAGGGGCTCGGCCTAACATGAACTGGGATTCTGTTCCAGAGCATGGGAAGCCTCTGGGTTATGAATCTATCCCTCCAGCATGTCCTATTCATACTTGTGCCAAGGTTTAAGTCTTTAGCTCTCGTGGTCCTGATGGATTTGGATTTTTTGAGGTGGAGCATGTCCTTCAGTTCCTGATTGGACATGGCCTTGTACGTCAGGCACAGATCACCTCTGAGCAGGTGGTATGCTACTGAATAGAGCTGGAGTTTCTTTAGTCTGGCAGAATAAGACATATGTTGGAGACCCTTGATCCTCTTGGTGAGGTACTTTTGTGGTCTCACCAGCTGTTGCAAATGCCGGGTGAGGTACATACCAGATGGGGCATTGTACTCAATCATGGGTCTGATGAGGGAGGAGTATAAGGGTACAATGACATCCTTGGCTCTAGATGTGAATCCCTTCATGATAAGGTGTGCAAGGTAGAATGTCTTTCTAACCACTTTGGCAACATGGGTGTCAAATGAGAGGACGCTGTTGACTTGGGTCCCTAGGTCTCTGATTACTTTTTCCGTACTCAGTGGGTTGCTGTCTATGTGATAATTTGTGGGTACTTTGTTTTTCCCAAAGGGGATGACTATACATTTTTTGGCATTTAGTTTAAGGCCATGACTCCAGCACCAGTTGTCCGTTTCTGTGAGGCCTTTTTGTAGGATGTATGTGTCCGCTGGTGTATCGACTATGGTGCCTAGTTTGCAGTCATCTGCGAACTTTGTCAGCCACAACCCTCCCATGTTTGCTTTAACATCTGAGAAATAAATGCCGAACAAGAGGGGTCCCAGGACAGATCCCTGTGGGACACTAACTCATCAGCTGCTTCCCATGCTAGGCAAAGATGCCTGGTTGGCAACCTTGGAAGCTTACCTGCATATTCCAATAAGAGAATCTTGCAGGAAATACATATGCTTCTGGGCAGGCTACATGCACTATCAGTTCTCTGCACTGCCCTTTGGCTCATCTACTGCACCCAGGGTATTCACAAAATGCCTAGCTCCAGTCATTGCATTCTGCAGGCAAAGAAATATTCAAATATACCCATACCTGGACGATTGTCTAATTCAGGTAGAAAGCCAGGACATGCTACTATGTTTGTAATATTTTAATTGCTAGGATTCTTCATCTGTAACTATGTCTGTAATATTTTAATTTGTGTAGGTTTTCTCCCCGGGCCTCTGCTGAAAATGGACCTGCGTCCAGTCGGACATTCCCAGACAACAAATGTAAATAAATAAAAATAAAATAAAATGATAGGGGATGTTAGTAAGGCATATGATAACATTCAATATACAACATTATGAGGTATTTTACAAGCATATAACATAAGTGAAAAATATTACAAGTAATTAAATCAATATGTAAAAAGAATTATGTGAGACTGAATGTAAATGGTCAGCTTGGGGATAATTTGAAAATAGAGTGTAGTATAAAACAAGGATGTCCTGCAAGCAGTATGATATTTGCTATAATCATGAGGACAGTAGTAATGGAAATTAATAAAATGTCAAGTAAAGGAGGACATAGAATGATGGATGAAATACAGTTGCCAATAATGTATACTTACACTGATGATATTATAGTAATATAAAAAATAAAGCCTGGATGGAAAACATGAATGGAAAATTAATTGCTATGTAAATTGTTATTCACTATGTAATCCAATGTATATACTGTCTGTTTATTTTAACTGTGGAGCTTTTCTCTCCGGGCCTCCGCTGAAAATGGACCTACGTCTAGTCAGACACTCCCAGTCAACAAATTTAAATAAATAATAAATAAATAAGTACACGATTGAAAGAAATTGGTTTAAGTATAAATAAAGAGGAAAGTAAAGGATATGGGTATGAAGGTATTATAGGAGATGTGGAATATAATGAGAAGACTATAGATATATTTGGAATAGTATTTGGAAGTACAGAATACAGACATGAATGATGGCAGAAAATTATTAAAGAAATCAAAGACACGATTACATTCTGGAAGACATATATGTTTTCATACAAGAAAAAAGCACATTTAATAAACACCATAATAATAGGTAAAATAGCTTATATGGCAAATGTTTATATGATGCCTATGAGACATGAAAAATAAATGATGTAGGTATTGTTTTCATTTATTTGGGGGTCAAGACTGAACCTGATTAAGATGGGAATTTTGTATATGAAAGATGAACGAGGGGGGATTAGGGCTTGTTAATCCAATTGTGCATGCAGCCTCTTAAAGTATGTCTAAAGTACGAAAAGGAATAATGAAAAAGACTTGATAGAAACAATAATGTAGTGTAAATATAGAGAAATTTGGGAAGAAATGGAAATGAAAAAAGAAGAAAAAAGTGTTTTAATGATGCAATAAAATAATTTTACAACAAATTTGTATTGTGGAAATTTAAAAAGAATGTGACTGAAAAGAACAAAACAGAATGGTATGGTAACATTATGAGATCCTTTTATTTGGTGGCTCCATGGAAATAGAAATAAATAAGAAGAAAATGATAATGACAAGGTTCAACAATTATAAACAAATTAAAGAACGTAATAATTTGTTGAGGAGATAGTTCATAGAAAAATTACCGGGGGGGGGCAAATATGCCCTATAAGAGAAAACAGGGTAGAGTATGTAATAAATCTAAAGGACTGGAAACTACAGAACATGTTTTTTTTTAAATGTGAGAAAATTCAGAAGCTGTTGAAAGAAGTATGTAAACATAATTTGATTAAAACATAATAAAATTTTGATATGTTAAACACAGACATGATGCAGTATGGGTTTTATGGGACTAGATCCCAGAATGAAGCAAAGAAAATGGACAGTATCATATTTTATGTAACCTGGGCCATATGGAATGAAAGACTTGAAATCAAATGCAATGGAAAATGGAGTTTGACAAAATATTGGACTAAATATGGTTTTGGTTGTGGGTTAAAGAGTTGGGGAGAATACTTAAAATAGGAATATCAATGTAGTGATTGATGTTAAAATATATAAGTATTGTAAATATGTAAATACATAAAAATATGAATTGTATATATGTATTCAATTAAAAAAACATACTAGTTGTTGTGAATGGGACCCATTTTGCATGAGCACTTCCTGTTTCGATTCTAGGTACAGAGATAGTCTGATAGCCTGGAGAAACAGGAAGGCAAATGGAGAGAGAAGGAGATCATAGTTGTCAACCTCCTATCTCCAGAATGAGGAACACTAGCCCTTATAAAGTGGAACAAATGGGCAAAATGTGAAACACTTACTAACGGCTTACTAACAACTTCAGCTAGGAAGATCATACAATAGTTAAAATATGCTGGTTTTATTATAATAAAGATCTTTTAATGAATTAATGATTCATTTTGATTTACCGTGGATATCAATTAAAAAAATTCCTAACACTGAATGTGTGACAGGCCCTTTCAATGTGGAACTTCGAGGAACATTAACATTTTAAGAACCCAAGTGAGGTACATTCCATGTGATGAGGTACACTTAAGAAGTATGAAGGAGATGGGGTAGAAAGCAAATACTGAGACCAGATAATGCATGCAAGATTGTGAAGAGATGTTTCAAAGAAATCTGTTTGACGGAGATGAGTCAGCAAATGATGGATGTATAATTACAGCCCTCCAGTCAGAAGGGTTACAAGATGATTTATTTAAAAAAATGGTGATGCATAGTGAGCCAAAAAATGAAGGAGATGATTCCTGGTTGGGGGGGTGAGGACATTATAGAGAAAATACAAAAGGAGAATGCAAAGACAATCCTGAAGAAAAGTGGTGAGATGGAAACGAAAACATGTGCAGAGAAAGTAAAAGAAGGCAAAAGGGGAGTAGCAGAAAAGAAGGTAGAGGAAAATGAAAAACTTAAGTACATAGTGAAGATTCAAGACGAAATGGACAGGTATGAATTGTGGGACAATTTAATAGCTTCTCTGGGTATAAAAGCACTTAAGGTAAGAGCATTTATTCTTATTAACAGAGATATTTTGTGACATTATTTTTGAGATTGTTGTTTCAATGGAAAATTTTCTTGGAGAATATGAAAAAGAAATACTATTGTGCAGATTCAATAAATCCTACATGGTCCACTAAAACCGTGTGTGTGATGTGCACATGGTAGTGTGCCATTTTGTATTCAGTAAGTGATTCTAAACAGTGCCATGCAAACATGCTACACACTGTGGCATGTTAATTACAACATAAGCAGCTGAATTGTATGCTAATCAACCAACCCAAGATGGAGGAGCTATTCAACAAGCTATAAAGCAACTGTGTAGACTCAGTGCTATAAAGCAACTGTGTAGACTTAGTGCTGTTTTTTTTCTGTGAATTCCAAAAACCTATTGGAGTGCAGCCACAGAAACTAGGCTGCAAGGAAAGAATGTTAGGGCTGCTGTTGCTCTTATTCATGTGTGTGTGCAGCAGGCCCATGTCTATGCTGCTGCTGCTGCTAATAGACCAAGGCCAAGAAGGAGAAGGGTTTTTAGACCCTGTTTAACTTTTCATAATCTGCATGAGGTAGAAATTATAGAGAGCTTCAGGGTGGAGACACACTAAAGGAACTCTGCAACCTCTGTCATCCTCAATTGAGAGCAAGGGCAAAGTGAGCGGAAAACAATACCAGTGAAGATTAAGGTATGTGTACCACTTAGAACTTTAGCTATAGAAGCCTTCCGGAGACCAACAGGGGACATGCTGGGGGTGTCACAGGCATCAGCATCCAGGAGCCTCCATCAGTTCCTGAATGTTATATTGCAACATACCATGAGTACATATATTTTCTTATAAACCTGAGGACAGATCCAGAACTATGCAGGAGTTCTACTCTGTAGCACATTACCCTGAAGTCTGGGGTGTCACAGACTGTACACATGTAGAAATCAAAGCACCACCTGGGGAACAGGGAAGGCTGTACATAAATAAAAAGGGCTACCACTCCATTAACTGCCAAGTCATATGTAATGCTAAGTCAATCATCCTGAAAGTGTGTGCTGGCAACCCTAGCAGTTACCACAACACACATTTCTGGCACAACTCTCAACTGTATGAGATGTTTACTAGGGAATGTCCCACGGGGTAATTTATTAGGAGAGGCAGGTTATGCAGTGGAACTGTGGCTGATGATGCCCATTAGAAATGTACACACACCAGCTGAAAAATCCTAAAATGAGGCACACATTCAAACAAGAAATATCATACGTTTGTTTTGGCTGCTGAAGTTGAAGTTCCAGTGCCTAGATATATCTGGGGGAGTCCTGCAGTACAGTCCCCTTACATGTGCTGAAATATTCATGGTCTGTGCCATGCTTCACAACATTATCTTGAGAAAACAGCTTCAGCAGGGACTGCAAGGGGAAGGGCCACACATCCCACCACCACTGGCAAGATGACCACAGCCACATGCAGGTGAGGAGTCAGAGGGGGAACCAGCAGCTGCTGTGGGTGTAGACAGATGTAGGCATGCACAATATGGCCTCATACTGGCCAAGAGGCAATAGATAACACACACACTTACCACCTAAGGGGCTAAAACCTTCATACTACACACATACTTCCAGTAACATTGATGCCAAGCAACACTCATAATCTCTACTTATCAGTCCTGAACTAAAACTCTTGCTACTGCTGGATTTCCAAGGTAAGTGCTGAACCTGAAAGAGAAAAAATAAATGTCTAAGAATACAATGAGTGGCATATCATTGCATACTGTTACATGGTAAAGTAAGTAAGTGTAAGGTGGGTGATTTTTACAGCAATTACATCAAGATGCGACATCACTGACTTATGTATATATATGTGCCCTTTATCAACTAATAGGTGTTATGTCTAAAATGATGTCCACATTTTGGCCTCATATGTTTATCATGGCAAACCATTAAAGAGTGAATTTAAAAAATAATGATACGCATTTCAGTTTCAGGCTTCATATCCCTCAGAACAAACATAAAAATAGTAATACAAAACATGTTATTCCATCAGCTGTCTAAGTTTGTAAGACCACAGTTGTTTAAAAACCCTCCCCATTGTTGGGCCTCTGTCACACTTTTATTTATGGTTTGGTACAGCTTTGTTGGTATACGAATTTGGGAGGGATGTACACTTTACAAGAACCTGTAAGAAAGCAGTGAAATTTGCAAAACAGCATCACAAAAACAGATATACTAAGCAGTAAGTCAGCTATGCACCCTGGACAACAGACAAAAGACTTATGTATCCCTGAATCCCAAAGAAAACAAGGATATGGCACAGTTATCATCATTTGCACAGGCTGTTGTGTGTATGTGTATGTCTGGGTGGGGCAGGAGGCTTAGGTTGACATAAAAGGTAGTGAGTGCATGTGAGTAAGTAAAAGAAACAGGAAAGCATTTGGATAAAGTATCAAATAGCCACTGAGAAATAATGAGATTTAAGCCTCACGAATGACCCATGTAACTGTTATGTGTGTGTGTGTGTGTGTCACTAGAGGCACTCCAGGTGAAATTGGTGTGAGTGTCTGCAAGAACACAGACAAGTGCTGTGCTAGCTCTGTGTTCTGGTATACTGGTTCATTGTCATCATCTTCAACCCTGAGAACTGGCTCTGCCAGGAGTTGCACTGGCACGTCCACGCCAACAGTCAGATGCATTGCTGCTACCTGGACATGACTGATGTCTGCTGGATGAGCTGTCCTCATGAGTATGACAAGGACCACAACCCTGTGGCCTACCATGTCTGGGAGAGGACACCTCAACCACTGATGGAACAGCTGAAGTAGTCCCACTAAGGGAGCATGATCTGGCACAGCCACGTCAGCTAATATCAGAAGATGTGGCTGACCTATGCCCATGTGGATGTCATCTCCCTCCCAGCAAATGTACCGTCACATACACCATTCATCCCAATGTGTCATTCATCTGATCTATTGAATTGGCAACGTGGTGGAGGCAGGCACGCATGTCAGCCTATGCTACATCCATAACCCTAAGCATTTCATCAGAGAGCCTTTTGGAATGTGCCTGCTCCTCTGTGATGGCCCTAAACATACATCAAGTTGCAATGAAAGACACACCAGTTGTCAGCTGGAGGGGGTCTACTTCATATGATCAAAATTTAATTTGACTGAAATTCATTTGACCAAGACCATATAACCTAAAGTTCATAACAGTGAAAACTCACTTGACTGAAACTCATAACACTGACACCTTACAATGCTAAATTTTAACATAGTGGTGGCAGTGTGTATAAGGTAAGTAAAAGCTATATGCCCTTTTTCCCCACTGTAGTGTGATCCTGCAGTTAATATATATAGTTGGGGTTGTGGAGGCACAGCCCGCTGCATTGGGGGGTGTGGGGCATTGCCCCCACCTATTTTAATTTTGAGCCATAGACATGGATACTTACAATAAATTGCTCTTTTCAGAACAAAATTTATACCCAAACTATATGGGGGGCTATGCCACCCACACCCCCCAATGTGGGGGCTGTGCCCCCTACACCCCCCTAACTATATATACTAACTCCAGGATCACACTACAGTGGGGAAAATGGCATATAGCTTTTACTTACCTTACACACACTGCCACTACTATGTTGAAATTTAGCATTGTATGGTGTCAGTGTTATGAGTTTCAGTCAAGTGAGTTTTCAGTGTTATGAACTTTAGGTTATAAGATCTCAGTCAAATGAATGTCAATCAAATTAAATTTTGATCATATGAAGTAATCCCCAGGTGGAGGATGGACAGCAGGCCTCCTCCAAGCACCCCTAACAACCATCCTGCATGGCACCTCACCCAGACTTTGGCTATGGCCAGAGTCAACAGGCACTGAAGCCACAGTAACCACATTACCCTGATCACATGTCTCACCCTCCATCTGTCCAATATTTGAGGGTTTACTGGAATGGGTTTTTGCAGACCCACTGGCTGTGTCTGATAGAATAACAGGGAATTCCCGAATGTCAACCTGATTGTCAGATTCAACCTCTGCACCCCTCAAATGTGACTATGTTTGGCCACCATCATCAACAGAATCTGACAATACTGTGACATCAGGTAGTAAGAGTCCTACACTTCCACTGTCAGGATCAGCTGTGATAATAAGCAACAAACACAGAAAAGAAATTAATAGCTACATTACTACAGTTCAATATATATGCTAACAATCACTGGTGCAGCTCTCACAGATGGTACAGCAAAACACACAGACCTGTCACCCCCTCACACATACAGATAAATGAATATTTCTGTCAAATGCTCATCAGTACTGAAATAAAAATATTTGGCTTACCATGTGCAGATGACTCCAAACCTGCTAGGGGGGACTGTCTTGGAAGATTTTAAAATATAAGGACACCATCATCACAATAACAATAACACAGGGAGACAAAGTTTGGGCCTTTATATGTCAATTAACAATACATTTAGCCGAAACTTGAATGACACATCCTCCCCAAGTCCATGTGTAATGGACCAGAATGTGTTGTTAACTGTATCAATCTATAACTTGGCCGCACCAAAATGTATTAAACCAACTTAAGTATTGCTTTCAATATTTTACTATATAAGAAATATTTAAAAAAATGACATAAGTAAGCCTACATGAAAGTGCATCCTGGGACATACTTGTCCTCCCAGAGACAGCAGCAGCAGCAACATCAATTACATGCTGTTGTGTACTTTCCTTTGTGCTCTTTGGATCCCTGATAGTGGTGACTCTTTACCAATCCCCCCCAGTAGCCAGCTATCCATGGGCTGCTGTAGCTGCTTTTCTCTGGGCTGATGAAATCATGTCAGTGGCCCTATGATGCACCTGATCATATATCCTGCTGGGTGTCCAAACAATGTTCACATCATTCACTATCTTCTGCCAAATTTGCATTCTTCCAGACATATCCCCATGCCCCCAAATGCTTGTACAGCCATGTCATTTTCAAAGTCACTGAAAGGGAGTTTGCAGGAATTGGGATGCTTGGGCACCATAATCCTAGGTGATATAAAACACAAAAGAAGGATACTACATGTAAATATCACATAAATAAAAGTTCTGCTTAGATATAACACATATTATTAGATTTTCAATATTACCCACTGGAGAAACAAAAAACTTTCAAGTTATTCACAAATAAAAATGGTTATGTAGTTGCAGCATATCACAGTTGCACACATACAAAGGTTTGATCCAAAACAAGGAGTAAGAATAGCAAAACAAACCTCTGGAAAAACATTCTGGTTGTGGCAACACACAGCTGGAACTTGGTTCTCCCCATCCCCAAAACAACAGGCAAATGACATTAATGTACTAAACAAATGAATAAAACATCACTGAATTGTTATAAGTGCTATCAAACAAACTGTCCCAAAAACATATGTACACATTTATCACATAACAGTCATTTTTATATAACTGTCAGTCACCTCTGTCTGTGGCCAGCACTCCTCTATAGGTGTCTATGGGCCATTCTAGAAGGCTAGCACCTCTGTTTCATTGACAATATGGGACATTTACATTTCTCTGAAATAACAATAGAAGAGTGTAAAGAGAAAAGCATTAACACATGTGATAAAAGTTAAATAAGGCTGTGCATCTGAGAATGTAAAATGGCCTGACAAAAATGCCTATGCCATCAGTAAACGTTTAAAAAGTGCATGCAGATAAAAGTAGCATTTGCTAATGCATATTTATATAAAAATATTTTCCTAGTGACATGTGAGCATATACAGTATATAACTGAAAAATGCAATAATACGTCATAAAGATCAGTAGTCTTTTGTGCAGATAAATACAATAATCTTCTTCTGTGTTATCCACATAAACATGTCTCCTCACCATGAAGTTCCCTAGCTACATGGTTCCCTTTTTATAGTGTAGATTCAGGCTTCTGAGCACGGTGAAGATGCAGATGAAGTCTGAAGTCATTAGAATTTCTGAATCCCAAATTCTTGGCTCCGTGTAACATATGTAAACATAGCACATGCACTCTCTTAGTGTTTGTTGCTAATGGATTGCAACTGTGAATGATTACTGATAGGAAGAAGGAAAACACAACAGCAATTCAGACTCTCTTACCTCCAGTGGGGGTATCAGCCCAGGTTAGACTTACAAAGTGCAGATGTAATTGTATCAAGGTTTTAAATGTAAGTAAGCAGCACACATTTCGCAGTTACGGTTCAGTAACATCCGACCTCCCCCGCATTTGTTGTAAACTGTATATTATTGCCATTTAATATTCTCACACATTTTAAGGACAATGATACAAAATGCCTTACAGACTGCATGTCCCATATTACTGCTCAGATAAGAGAAGAATGAACACTATGCAGAGATAAGAAAGAACTTAATTTCTACATACAATAGTCATAAATGGTTGTGTGATCACTCATTACGTCTGAAATTAATACATGTACAAATATCTCATAAGTGTACAAGTGCCATATGTCTTGTTAATAATATGGATGATTTTGGACTTGCTTGTATGCACAATGATTTTCATTCTGTGCCGCAAAGCTGCTTCTGTGGTAAAGAGGAATAACACACCCTTACTGTGTTTTGAAGATTCATTGATGTAAGAGTTCAAATCCAGCCTTGCATAAAAAATCTTTCATGTGTATTAATATATATTTTGTAATGTTTATTTTATAAACTTCTTTTCTTTTTTTAATGCCAGTATTTGGGCAGTCCACAGCTTAGCACAAACATGGGAAATGGATAAATACAGTAAATGTCATGTAATGTATTCTTTGATAACCAATATATCAACTGCACCTGCAAGTCACCTGGGTGTGTAGCACATCTGCTAAACACGTTGATCCACACAGCATACAGTATTTGTAGATCATGGTTCAAGTCCCACCTTATTCTTTTACAGATGATACCTAATAAACACTGCTCACAAGGCTAAAACAAGTTTAGCTTTGCTTGTCTTGTTTGCGTAGTGGTTACCATCATGAAAACCTGTAATAATGGCCCACATAAGAAGCAGACAGAACACCTGCAAACAGGATGCAGACATTCTTGAGTTCAATAAGGATACATTGTTGCATCCTTTGCTTTCCATCATGCAACACCACTAAGTGACATTACTCAGTGGTTAGCAATCTAGCATTTGTTGTGTGGCGGTTAACACACAGAAGTTAATAATGAATTGGAAAATATACAACTGTTGTTTAACTATTCCTGTGGCAACAGGTGTAAGTGTAGGGCTGCAGTACAGATGTTCCTTGGTTCTAATACAGGAAATTACAAATATTTTTACTGTTGCTCCATTTCACTTGATGTTAAAGACCACATAAAAAGTTAAACATAATTATAAATAACAGTAAGTATGTATAGCAGTGGGGCTCGTATGAATTATATGTATGACTGAGGGTGTACTGACTACTATGTTTCTGTAATTATAATTGTACTATCTGGCCTTGGATGGCCTTCAGACTTCAATACGACTCATACACACATGAATGTATAAACCAGGACCTTGTCAAGTCACCCACATACATGTATTTGTATGTAATTCATGAGTATGTCTGAGAAGCACTTCTTCTGTGGCAAGGATGGAAAATCACTGCTGTGGAAGAAAATCTTTTCTCTCTTATGCATAGGTTTGAATCCTACATTGTAAAAATCAATTTTATCAGTGTATAAAGCAAAACCAAAACTGTGTCAGGTCATGAAATGTATGCTCCCAGTACTTGTCTGCAGAGTTAAATCACCTAACAGTTCCATCAGCAAGCGACCCTTAAAGTAATGTTAAGTGTCAGATTAACCTTCTATTTTCCAAAACTGCTTTTCTGTCTGTTTGGCACTGTTGCTCAATGCTTAATCTTCTGCAAACACAGTTGGCATCAATGTTTGGATCTGCACACTACCAGTAAATACAATAAGATGCATTGGTAAGAAATCATTCTTAACCATTGCTGTTCTCCATGGTTGGAAATGTCTGGTGGTATAATGGAAGGTGCCAAATTTAGGGTGCAGCATGGAGTTTTGAGGAGTCCAGAATCTTCACTGGGCATCTTGTAAAGCAACAAAGCTGAAGACTTTTGCAGCGGGACTATACTGGCTCCCAGTACAAGTCTCAGGCTTGGGACAGTCTGGCCAAGGCTGTCTCTAGTGCGACTGGAATTCCATGTATTCGAGAACAGTGTAGGCATCACTTTATTGACCTGAAAAGGTGCAGGAGGGATACACTCAAACAGTGGCTGGATGAGTTCAGGACTACTGACATCTCACAGTTGTGTAAGTATACTGATAAAAATAATTTATAGTAGATAGAAAACTGCATATAGGCAGGACTGTCATGCAGAATGCTCTCTCCTGTTCTCTTCTCTTTATCCACAGCCAATGCAGAGATTATGGCAAATAGAGACGCCCATGCTGAGCATCTAGAGAGACTGGGGAAAGCAAGAGGTATGTATGCAGCACAGTAGAAGTATTATTTTAGCTTTTAAATGTATTTCTTTTCTATACAGCTGTAGAAGAGTAAACATGCATAACCTAACTATAAAAACAAGCATGCATGCTTCAGTCTGTAGCACAAGCCAACTGTAGGAGTCAAGTCTAAGGCTGTAGTCAGATGTTGTGGGGTGAAATACCAAAAGAGACACATATAAAAATAGTAAAATCCTTTAAAAATATTACCTAAATTAATTTCTACACAAGTGGCATAAATGCCCTGCTGATAACATAATCTGCATAAATGGACCAAGCATATGTGCAATATGTGTACATTGCAAGGATTACTTTGAGCATTCCTTACTTATAGTTTGTAGTTGTTAAGAAGTATACTTAAATATAAAAGTACAGATAAAATACTTTATTTTTGTGATAATGAATTGTAAGTCAGATGTGATGACACTAATTTTATCTTTTTTTTCTCTCACACCCAACCCTTATCTCTCTTTTTTTTCTATGTGTTGTCAAAACTTTTCCATGTCATCAATCCCTGGCACGGGAGGGAGGCCAACCCCAATGGCTCAGCCTGCCTCCACTCTACTGACTCTTGCTCCAACACCCAGCACATCTAGGACCCAACCTGGCAGGACTACCTCCACTGCTCCTGCACTACCTACACCCTCAGGTAGCACTACCTTGGCAGTTGGTGTTGTGATACCCTCTGGGAGTACTGGCAGAGGTGGGGATTTTATCACCTGCCAGGAGATGCCAGGGTTGGTGGGTAGGGTCATGCAGAGCACCATTGGTGCATGCCTATGTTGGATGGAAAGGCTGATCTCCCTTATGGTCCATAGAAGAATACATCAAGCACTCTAAGAGCCAGTGGAGTAAGGGGGTGGTTATGACAGTCCTGTGGGTGAGGATTAGACTCTCACTGTCCTCATGTTTGATGGGAATGGGCATCTGTTGCCCCCTCCTAACCCCAATCATGGTGTTCCCAACTTTTGTGTCCCTCACCATCCCTGTGTCTTGTCTTGTTTGTCCTGTCTGTTTACATATGCTTGCTCACCTACCTTACTTACCTGACCCAGAAATACGTACATCCCTTATCCAACATTCCTCTCTTAGTGAAGTAAAAAAATGGGCACCTGTTCCACTAATAAAAAAAATCGTCCCATACATGGCTCTCTAATTTGCACATGTCTTCTTGATACACGTGATTCAGTCCATTTGGCTATACAACATGATTGTGTTGTTGTCACCCCTCTTTGTCCAAATTCAGCTAATTTCTGTCATATTTTCATACTACACTACTGAAGAAGTGGATAGCTATAGTTCCTTCCTGCCTCCCTCCTGCACATTCCTGTACTGTTTTTCCTTTGTTCTTACCCTACTTGCCCCCATTTCACCACTTTCCTATGTACTCATTTAACACATTTAATCTGGTCAAAAATAGAATCACACATAACACACATAAGTAAAAAAGCAATGGAGCCCTTCACTTCTTGGCCTCTGTGTTTGCAAAGAGTTTGGTATCATGCACCAATGTCAAGCAATGATGAATGACACTTCAAATGTGTGGTTAACTCCATGCAATGCCACTTAAACAAGCTGCACTAAAGTAACTCACAGTGCATGTAAAGTAAGCAATTATTAAATTGCATTACAAATACATATGTAAAATTATTAGATCCACCTGGATTCAAACCCTATATCATCTGGGCCCCAAAAAGAAATGTGTTAATGCATTTACACTTGCTGCCACAGAGTCAGCTAAGCAGGTGTGTCTCATACATACAGTACTCAGAACTCTCATAGTCTTATCAGTGAGGCTTGTCTTTGCTTGGTGCTTAACTATGTGCAAAGGAGGAAAGCAGTAGAAATGTGCATCTCGCATGCACAAACAATGCCATCAATCACACACACCAGCTGCACAGCAATGCTTTAAGGAAAGTTTACATTAGCATGTATTACTTACGTCTATTGTCCATGTAGTGTTCATGCCATCAAAGTACAGGTAAAGTCACAAACAAAAGGAAGGCACTTTTTACAAAAAGAACACATATTTACACTGCAGCCATCTGTTACCTCCACCCATGCACTTCAGACTTGGTCTCTCAGTAATTGTTCACAAATATATCAACTACAATACAAAAATAAATAAACGGTTTCTTATATACTTTGCACATCTTTATAATGACAATATCCACTCATATTTTCTAGTATTTGTAGTAATGTGGACAGCTGTTTGGATATAGTTTGTAAAGCTGTCATTAAAGTATACCTGCACATTGGAAACACAAAAGCAAATACTACACATTGCACACTCATCAATCTGATAACATGCAGACCTTTACTATCTTGATAGTTCTACATGGCTAGACATCCATTTCAGATAGGGCGAACAACATCTTCTCTATAAAATCCAGTGCTGATATCATCTGTAATAACTTGATCTGCATATGTGGAAAAGTCAGAGTTGTGCCATGGTGCTTGTGTAAAGTACTGAGTTCTGTAATCTGTGTACTTAAGGGTTCTAATCTCACTGCAGTCAACTGGTGTATGTATTTGTGTTTGTCTGTTCAGAAAAACATAATTGTGCATCTTGCAAACATCACTACCATCCCATGGAGTACCAGTATTTTGACAGTTGGAAATGTCTAAATATCCATTTCATGCAGGCCTCCCAACATTTTCTCTCAAACAGCCAATGAGGATGCCTTCCACTATAAATTGTCTTGCAGCTTTGTAAAAGTCAGACTTGTGCTATGGCACTTGCATTAAGAACTGAGTTTTGTAGTTTGTTTACTTACTTAGGTAGAGGTTCTACTCTCACTGCAGTCAACTGGAGTGTGTGTGTGTGTGTGTGTGTGTGTGTGTGTGTGTGTGTGTGTGTGTGTGTGTGTGTGTGTGTGTTTTGTGTGTGTGTGTGTGTGTGTGTGTGTGTGTGTGTGTGTGTGTGTGTGTGTGTGTGTGTCTGTCTGTGCATTTGCTTGGCATTAGAGAGAACGTTTTACACTAGCATGTGGGATACTGTTATTACCATCTTCTTTTCACCAGACTCTAATGATGTCATCAGCTATGAAGTATTCTCCAGCACTATAGAAGTTAGAATTGTGCTCTGGTGCTTGTGTTAAGTAATGTGCTCTGTAAATAGGTAGTTTTAGAATGATATGTGAGTCCACAGATATGTCAACACTCCTCCAAACATCGTGTTGTAGCATGCAATGATTATGCCATCCTCTTTAACATGCACTCTGACAGTATTCAAGACAAACCTGTGCTGTGGCAGTAACACTGACTACTGTGTTTGCAATCTACTTTAACTATACCTATAGGTGTTCTAATCTGATAACAAGCTACTTGCATTTCTATACATACAACTACCACTTATGAGACAATATTACACAGGGATATGACTCCACATCCATACCCTACAGTGTTCACAACATGCTCTCCTCAGCAAACAATGATGCTATCATACTCCATAAAGTGCAATATGACAGTGTTACAGTCAGACATATGTAGTGTTGCTATTGTGACATTGCATGGCATTCATATTCTATGCATACACAGGTTTAATGTTCATATCTGGCCCAGTGTACCACTGTGTGTGTTTGGTTGCTGGTACATTATGAACATTGTGTGATCTTTGGAATAGCTCTTCATTTCATTACCACTTAGGGTACCTTTCATGTAGCCCCCACACATCCTCTTTTGTCCTCTGTGCACATGACATCCTTCATGCAGAGGACTGAAGCATGTCCTCATGTCAAATATGCATACACACCCATGAAGCTGAGTCTTTCCATGAGCCTATGCAAGCCATCCCCAGACCACTGCATGTGTGATTGCTAATTCTGTCATGATGTGGTGCACATGTCACATCTGGACAGTGGCAGAATGTAATGCAATCCAAGTAATATACACATATGCACAATAGTCTTAATATCTTCCATAATATATATATATATATAAGTGTGTGTGTGTGTGTGTGTGTGTGTGTGTGTGTATATATATATATATATATATATATATATATATATATAGGCCTTTTTACTTTCATTTTGTAATAATGGCTAGGATTTCATGTAATGTTGGCCATCAACCTAATAGTGTCCTATAACCCTATGATCCCTTGACATGTCAATGTTGCTGTCATTGACATATGTTATATTGCTGTGTGGGTATACAGTATGGCTACAACAGGGTTTCACAATCTGTGATGTGAGCTAATGTATTGATAGCCATTGCTACCATTACATTATATGCTCTTTCTATAAGAGCTATGGTAATATGCTCCCTGAGATCTGTTGACATAGGAGGTTACTAGGCTAGCAGTTATACAGTCCTAACAAGCCTAGCCATGTTCATCCCAAGTCACCCCAATTGCTCTTATTAGATAGATGTAACTCGCAGAGTGAGTCTGTGATCAACACAAACTACCCTGTCCATGAAGGACATGGGTGCCACCCCTGGGGTGAATCTACAGTCTCCCATCCATTTGTTTAGACTGCACTTGAATAGGGCCACTGAGGAGCTCTGCTTCATGTGATTTGGAAGTTTATTCCAGAGAAGTGGCAATCTCTGGGAGATATATGTGTCTCTCAAGCATGTTCTGTTAATGTCACAGGTTAGGTTAAGATCACTAGAGTGACTGACTCTTGTGGCATTATATTTGCAGATGTGCAGCATTTACATCAGGGCAGGGTCAGAGACTACATTGTAGGCCAGGCACCAGTCACCTCTCAGAAGCTAATATGATACAAAGTACAATGACAGGGCTTTCAGTCTATCAACATATGTCATGGCATGGTTTTAGGCCCTGTATTTTCTTGTTGATTAACCCTGCGGTGTCTCCAGCTGTAGCAGGTTTCTGATGAGGTACATACAAAAGGGAGTATTGTACTCTATTAATGTTCTGCAGAGGGTCAAGTGCAGTCATGTTATAACATCGTCAAATCTGGATGCAATGCCCTTATTTATGAGGTGCACAATGTACAAGGCTTTCCTTACCATTGTGGACATTTGGTGGTCAAAGTTCAGATTTGCTATCAAAAGTTCATAGGTAGGTACTAGGCTATCGTCCCAAGGGCCTACATAAGCCTAGCCAGCAAGGTACCATAGCTTACGCCACCCAAGAAAGTTATTTTCCTGTGCCACTATCCGTCAGAGACACAGAAGTGATCCTCGGGGTGTATTTCCTATTTCCCATTCACTCATCAAGATTTTTCTTGAAGAGTGCTAATGAAGAACTTTGCTTGACATAGATGGGGAGCTTGTTCCAGAGTGTAGGAAGTCTCTGGGACAGGAATCTATCCCTCCAGCGTGTCCTGTTTATTGTGGTGACAAGGTTTAGGTCCCTAGAGCATGTAGCTTAGAGGGATTGGGATTTCTTTAGGTGTAGCATGTCCAACAGTTCTGGGTTTGACATAGCTTTATATGTTAGGCAGAGATCACCTCAGAGTAGGCGATATGCTACGGAGTAAAGCTGGAGTTCTTTGAGGTGGTCAGTGTAGGGCATTTGTTTGAGGCCAGTAATCCTCTTTGTGAGGTACTTCTGTGGCCTTTCCAGCTGCTGCAGATGTCTTGTGAGGTACATTCCAAAAGGGGTGTTGTACTCTATAATGGGTCTAATGAGTGATGAGTAGAGGGGAACAATGACCTCTTTTTTTCTGGATGAGAACCCTTTTATGATGAGGTGTGCCACATAGAAGGACTTCCTGACTACTGTGGCGATGTGACTATCAAAGGAGAGACTACTGTCCACCTGGGTCCCAAGGTCTCTTATCATGCATTCTGTGTTAAGTAGATTGCTGCCTATGTGGTAGTTCATGGGTACAGAGTTTTTACCAAAGGGGATGACACTGCACCTTTTGGCATTGAGCTTGAGGCTATGGCTCTGACACCAGGCATCTGTCTCAGTGAGGCCCTTCTGTAGGATGTCCACATCATCTGGAGACTTGACTATGGCTCCTAGTTTGCAGTCATCTGCAAACTTCGTCAGTGAGAGGCTTTCTGTGTTAGCCTGCACTTCAGAGAAGTAGATACCAAACAGGAGAGGTCCCAGGAAGGAACCCACTGGCACTCCACACCACTGGGTTGGAGCTTTGGGGGGGTTGTCAATACTGTAATTATTGGGAAATTCCTCTTTGCCAAAGGCAATAATAACGGCACTTTTTTGCATTTAGCTGTAGACCATGGCTTTGGCAACAATCATTTGTCTGTGTTGACATCATTGGTGGACTCAATGATTGCATCCAGTTTGCAAGCATCAGCAAACTTGTTAAGCCAAAGGCCATCTACTGTAGCCTGGACTTCAAAAAATAGATTCCAAACAGTAAAGTCCCTGGTACAGATCCTTGTGGTATGACACTGGTAACAGCTCTAGTGGTAGAGACTGAGTCATCAACTTTGACAGTACGCGTTTTGTCAGTGAGCCAATTGGCTATCCATCTAGTAACATAAAGATTAATCACTGAATCAGAGAGTTTCTCACTGATACCTGAGTGGGGGCTTGTGTCAAAAGCCTTGTCCAGGTCAAGATAGATGGTATGCACTGTCTAACCTTCATCCAGGTCTTTGGTGACTTTCTCAAAAAAGTCTACTAGGTTTAATAAGCATAATATACACTTATCAAAGTCAAATTGGTTTGCATCTAGAGTTTGAAGGTCACCTATGTCCTTGTTGATTGTTTTCATGGCCTTGCAGATGAGACTGGTTAAATGTATGGGTCTATAGTTCCCATGTTTAGCTGATGGCCCCCTTTGAGCAAAAGGATTACTGCTGCTGTTTTCCACTCTGCTGGAACAAAGGCAGTTTTCGGGCTATGGTTAAAGTGGGTCCACTAGGTCCTGTTTTATATTGCTTAGTAAGAAACCTGGGATGTTATCTGGTACCACTGAGGCTGTGTTTTTAGCCTTGGAGAGTGAGATATGACCTGATCTTTAGAGATGCTTGGCAGTGGACTGTTGTCAGGTATGCTTTGGAGTATGGCCTGTGGATCCAGGGGGATGAAGTTTGGCCCAACTCTGTCCACTGGCAGTTTGCCAATTCCCTCCAGGGCAGCTTCATGTTTAGACTCCTAGCATTAAGCATCAGAACCTTGAGTTTGCCTCCAGTGGATTTTTTATGTCCGAACTTTTTTACTTTGACATTGCCTGAAAAAGGCACTATGGGGCAGGCAATCACCTTTGCCAGTATCCAACAGCCTAGACAAGACAGATGCAGACCATCTCTGGCAAAGCAGCATGGCCTGTCAACCATCTCACTCTAGGCTGAGAGATACTGAATCCCCCTGGATTGACACTAGAAGCTAAGCCAATTGTTGATGTTGATCATTTCTTGTTTATATTGTGGTATCATCCTGGGTGATGGTACATTCTACATATACAGTCATTGTGCAGTTCATACTGTATCAATCATTGTGCAGTTCATACTGTATCATGTTGATATGTGACTATTGTTCATGCTACAACTGTCTTCATTAACATGTCCTCGTCTGCTGTACATTACCATGTTTTACCTGTCTTTTTTCCCTGTGTTCATTCATACACGTCATCTGTGTGTCCCTATTCAGTACATACACATCCCCTGACTATTTATATATACTGCAGTCTAAGTGCCCTTAGTGATCATTTACACCACTTTTGTACAGTATGCCTGACACAGGTTTCCATAGTACTTTATACACTTTCATGTAATGTTTGACCTATGTACATTACTTTATTAATAACTCTGATAATCATTGTGACATTTCGTGCACACACACAGACCTAGTTTGCCCGTAGGTAAACAGGTTTAAATGCCTTCTGCTGTACATGCTGTTTTACATAGTATCCTGGCCAGCAACACTGTTGCTAGCCAATAAATCACATTTGCTTATGTTTAAATATGGTGCTTGTCATGTTTATGCAACTAGCGCTACTGCTCACCATGCAAACATGTAAACTACACGTAGGCTTTGTGCTAGGGCTACACAGAGTTTATTGAATTCCCTAGGTATAACCCATGGAATCGTTATGTGAAAAAAGCATTTAACAAGGAAACAATAAAGAAAATTCATGTCCAGTTTCGAAGAGATGTGGAAAGAGAGACTTTGACAGGACATTTGAAAACTTTATGTAAAGAAGTTCTGGACATTGCAAAAGTGTATGATAAAAGGGGTTTATGGACTGTTGGATAGGATTGTAATATTGTGTTAAAAATAGAAAGAGTAAAAATTATGTATATACCAAGCATGATAAATGTAGAAGAGGGATAGGCATGTCATTAAATACTAAAGAATGACATTTGATAAGTTACTGTGATAAAAGAAAATGTTATATTTGGTGGGAATGGGACATGATACAAAAATGTGAATTGAAATGCTATAAATGGTGTAAGAAACTTCTCTGTGTGGAAGATCTTCAATCTATATATATATATATATATATATATATATATATATATATATATATATATATATATATATATAGTTAATCACTGTATATTAATCAGATCAGATGATGGTAGTAGAAGTAGCAAACTTAAACTCGTCCTAAGTCAAAAAAATAATTACAATGGATGTTTTACATGCAAGATGTATATGTATATATTTATATATTTTTTTGATTGCCAAATGGTCTAAGGTTTATATATTTCCAGCCAAGTAGTATATTGTCTTGGATAAAATCACAGACTTAATAATCTACTTAATAAACTAGTTAAATTAGAGGTACCAGATCATTATTAATTTTATTTAAAGTACATAAGGGTTATATTATTATGACAGCTACTAAGTAGGGCAGGACCAGCTTGAATGTCACACTGATGGGGGATGGGATGTGAATTTAACACGTATACCAATAACACTTTGTTTTATAGCACAATAAACCACTCCCTTGCCTGATAAAAAGTATATATATATATATATATATATATATATATATATATATATATATATATATATATAGTTAGAAAGCTTGTGAGGAAACTATTATTCTGTTATTTATGTTTTACTTGTCTCACTTGTCTGTGTACTTAATAAAGGATTTTTGACTAGAAACAGACTGCCTACCCTGCTTGGATTACGTTTGAATACTTAATTCTGTACAATATTTCAAATTCTATATATTTTTCATTATTTTTGACTTAGGACGAATTTAAGTTAAATACTTCTACTACCATTATCTGATCTGATTAATATACAGTGATTAAATAGATATATATGGATTGAAGATGTTCCACACAGAGAAGTTTCTTACACTGTTCTGTTTTTTACCCACTATACTTGTTTGGTGGGTTGTTTCAGACTTCTGGGATAACATGGTGATTACTTGGAAATGTTATAAATGTAAATAAATTGGACATTTATGGATGGATTGTAAAAGTTAAGATAAGAGTAAGGGAAAAGAAAGAGAAGAAAATGAACAAAGAGAAGAAGTTTAAGAAATAGCAGAAATAGAAGAAAAATTAGATGCAAAAAAAATAATAAACAGGACATAGAAGAAGGCTCTGAAATAAGTAATGAAGAAGACATAAATTGGGAGATAGTAGAAGAAAAAGGAACATTGTTGGTAATAGGGTAAACAACAGAAAAAAATAAAATTTATATGTACAATTACAAAAGAAAAAAGAAAGGAAATTAATGAAAAAGAATATATGCAACAAATGGTTGGGGTATGGTATAATGCTTAATGTGCTTGACTCACAGACACAAGGTATATCATTTGATTCCCATCATTGGGTGGGAAATTGGTTAGACTTAGACTGGCCTATTAAGGTAGCTTGCCCAGTAATTAGCTATGGACTTATGAAATCATGAATGTAAGGGGAAATTAAATTTTTTGAGTGTTTTCTGTAAATGTGAATAGTGTTAAGAATACAGTAAGATAATGAGGATTTTGGAGTTGTGTAATACATATTATGTAGAAGACACAACATTTTTAACAAATGAAGAAGGATTACAAACAGAGAAGCAATGGAGAATAAAGATAATCTGGAATTTAAGAAATGAAAGCTGTCCTGTAATAGCTGTATTTTGTAGAAATACAGTAAAGATATTAGATGTTATTTCAGCAAAAATGTGAAGATTATCCACTGTAGATTTAAAATGAAAAGAACTAGTATATAGAATTATAACATTGTATGTTTATGCTAACTGCAAAGAAAGGTAAAGTTCATTTCATCATGTGTTAGACTATATATTGATAAATATGTATACTATAATAAAAGGAACTTTAATTGTGATTTAAGACGCAAGTGTAAAAGGAAAAGTGTCACCCCTGGGCTTTCAGATATTGGCAAAGGCTCTTGCCACCCCCATAGTGCCTTTTTTAGGCAAGGCTCAAAAGACAAACCCACCTCCATAGGTATCACAAGGGATAAGAAACTAAGAGTAATGCTACTCAACGCCAGAAGTCTAAACCTCAAGATGCACACACTCGAAACTCTCCTTAGCATGGAGAACATCGATATCTGTGCAGTAACAGAAACCTGGTTCAAGGCTCCCGAGAGCACCCCAGCACTATCAGGTTATACCTCATACCATGCTTTTCAGCCCCAAAACTTGGACCAAACCACAAAAGGAGGGGGAGTATCAATATTCATAAAGATAACCACACCTCCAGGTTGGTGGCACAGCACAAAGCATCAGAGACTATCCATGTGCAACTAACAGTGGGTAAAACTGCCTTCCAGTTTACAGCCTGCTACAGACCACCCTCCCAAACCCAGGAACCCCACTCAGCCTTCCTGAAAACACTGGAAAATATAAAGGTCTCTCCAAACACCATTATATTGGGCGACTTCAACTACCCAAACATTGACTGGGAGCATTACTCTAGCTCCAACACCCTAGCCCAAAGGTTCCTAGAAATTATAAACTCAAATGCTATGGAACAACTTGTTACCACTCCCACAAGAGGGGAAAACATACTGGACCTGATCATCACCAACATGGGGACTCTATGCTTCAGACCAGAAGTGTATCCCTCACTGGTAAGATCAGACCATAAACTAATCTCATTGGATATTCACATCCCGACCCCACCCCCTGCCCAGAAAACCACAGTGAAAAACTTCTCTAAAGCAAATTTCACACTCCTCAAAACTGAGGTGGAATCCTTCAAAGCCCCTGAGCCTGTGGAAAATATGGCCCAGACCGCAGAATCCTTTATAAATGCATTCTATGAACACCTTCAGGAATGCATGGATCATGCAATCCCAAATAAAACCAAGACCCAATCCTCCAAAGGCAGACGTCCTGTCTGGTGGACCCCAGCCATGAACAAACTATACAATAGAAGGAGGAAGCTACTACATGACAGAGCAAAATCCCAAAAAGGGAAGGCATCTCTGATCAGTATTAGCAAAAAAACTACGGGCACTCATAAAATCGTCTAAGGCCCGATTCGAGAGAAAAAATGCACAGGACACTAAGGATAATCACAAGGCTTTCTTTAGTTATGTTAGGAACCTGGGTGGGAATTCCCAGATATGCTCAGAATTAGTCCAAAATGACAAAAAATTCATCGAACCCACAGACATTGCCAACATCCTAGCTGACAGGTTCAGCGCACACTTCTCTCCCCCCTCCCCACCAAAAGGGCAAATATCTATCCCAGCAGAGTGCTGCCCCCCTGACATCTCAGATGCTCAGGTAAGAGCCGCCCTCTCCAAAGCAAAAAACACAGCATCAATGGGACCAGACGGTGTCCCGGGCTGCGTCCTACATGAACTCCAAGAAGAGCTAAACCCAATCATAAAACTACTGTTCAATCTCTGCCTTACTACAGGATATGTACCCAAAGAGTGGCATACAGCAACAGTGGTCCCTCTCCACAAAGGCGGTGCCTCAACGGATCCTGGAAACTATCGCCCCATAAGCCTGACTAGCTTGGTCTGCAAAGCTATGGAAAGGATCATCATGGACCTCATAAATAAAGATATTGGGGACCTACAGACACTGGATCCTACCCAGTTCGGCTTTGTTAATGGCAGATCCTGCCTCTTAAACCTGGTTGATTTCTTTGAAACAGTCACCAAGGCCATTGACGAGGGGAAGGTGGTCCACACAGCCTACCTGGATCTCGCAAAAGCCTTCGATACAATACCCCACTCAGGCATTATAGATAAGCTCACCAGCTTAAATATAAACCCTTATGTCACTAGATGGGTTGCAAACTGGCTCAAGGACAGAACCCACATGGTTAGAATTGCTGGAGCCACGTCAGACTCCAAACCAGTTACAAGTGGCGTCCCACAAGGCTCAGTCCTGGGACCTCTCTTGTTCAGTATATATTTCTTGGAGGGACAGGCCAACACGGAAGGACTGTGGCTGACCAAGTTCGCAGATAACTGCAAACTGGGTGCCATAATCGACTCTACAGCCGACACAAGCATCCTCCAAAAGGGCCTCATAGAAACAGACAACTGGTGCCAGAGCCATGGCCTCAAGCTAAATGCCAAAAAGTGTATAGTCATCCCCTTTGGCAAAAACAAAGTGCCCACAAATTACCACATAGGTGGTAATCCATTAAGTACAGAAGAAGTAATTAGGGACCTGGGGACCCAAGTTGATAGCACTCTCTCATTTGACAACCATGTGGCCAAAGTGGTTAGAAAAACATTTTATATTGCCCACCTAATCATGAAGGGGTTCACATCTAGATCAGGGGAGGTCATTTACTTTATTCTTTACTCATCCCTTATCAGGTCCATAATTGAGTACAATGCCCCTTTTGGGATGTACCTTACCAGACACCTGCAGCAACTGGAAAGACCCCAAAAGTACCTCATCAAGAGGATCAAGGGGCTCAAACAAATGCCATATGCTGCCCGGTTAAAGAAACTCCAGCTCTACTCAGTGGCATTCCGCCTGCTCAAAGGCGATCTGTGCCTGACGTATAAAGCCATGTCCAACCCGGAATTAATGGACATGCTGCACCTCAGAAAATCCAAATCCCATCGAGCTATGCACTCGAGAGACTTGAACCTCAGCACTGAAATAAATAGGACATGCTGGAGGGACAGATTCATAACCCAGAGGCTCCCTTCACTCTGGAATAAAATCCTAGTCCAGGTTAGGCAGAGTCCCTCATTGACTCTCTTCAAGAGGAATCTTGATGAGTGGATGGGAGATCATAGGTTTACCCCGGATATCACTTCTGTGTCACTGTTATTCAGAAGCACAGTATACTAACCTCTAAAAAGTGCATAGCAAAATTAATTTAAAATGGGTGGCGAAAGCCAAACACACTCTGGCTAGGCTTATAAATGCCCTAGGGCAGATAGCCTAGTATGAACATATGAACCTATGAACCTATGAAAGGAAATTGTATAAGAAAAATGTGAGATGTTATAAGATATGTTAAGTTAAAACGTTGGGACAAAATTCATGGATGTACAAAAGAAGTATGTATAGAACTGAAATAGATTATTTTATACTATCAGAAGGTTTAGTCATAGGAGAAAGGGAAGTAGTTGAAAATTGATTTTCTTATCATCTTGCAATATGTTGCTAAAGAAAAATGAAGAATATATAAAATAGGCAAAAGAATAAAAAAAGATAAATCAGAAAGCATGGAATGAAGAAGGAGAGAGATTACTAATACAGTTATGGAAAGATCCTATTACTATGAGAACATTTTACAAAAATTGGTCTGAATGGTGGTTGATATTTAAGGAAAATTATAAAAATGTTTTTTTTTACAGTGGCAATATGATGTGAGAGAAACAGAGAAAAAAATATAAAAACACATATAATGATGCTTTGGAAGACTTAGAAAATAATGATAGACGGTTTGAAAAAGAAAAAAAAAACTATATGAAAGATATCAAGAAAAAATACAAACATTGTTATATAAGCAAAGATATTTTTGTGTGGAAAAGAGAATAAGGAGTGAGTTACTTAAGCAGATTAGTAAAGGAAGATGGTAGAAGTTGGTAGGGTACTGAGAGAAATAGGAAATAGAAGGAACTAATGAAAACATTATGAATTGTGTAGTACAATATATACAAGAAATGCTTAAAGAAAAAAGTAATGAAAAAACATGGAAAGTAAAAAGTTAACAGAAAAGGAGAATAAGGAGTTGGAATAGGAGATTTCTTTATATGAGCAAAATAAATTATTAGGACAAGTAAATATATATTAGGCTGCAAAGGACATGATAGAATAGAGTATGAAATGTATAAAAATTTAAGGGATTGGCAAAAAATATATTTTCTAAGATTTTGTGTGAATTATTAAATTTTTATTTATACATAAATATGAGTGAATACTTAAAAATTCATATGGAAGATGTTAGATAGAAGACAAAAAAACTGGAATGCAGTAGTGAGGATCTTTATGAAAATGACACAAAAAATATATGTATTTTTTTTATTTTAACATTTGTTGACCGGGAAAGTCTGACTAGGTTCCACAGATCCTGTTTTCAGCTGAGGAGCGGAGGAGAATGCTGAATGCTCATGTCTTTAAAATGTGAATGACGGGAGAACGGGACTGGAGTGAAAAGAAGCCGAAGGGAATGTAGGAGAGAACCCGCACAGAAGGCAACCCAGCTGAGAATCAAACCGAGAGAAACTCTTGTTGTGAGGCAACAGCCACTACCAGCTACAATTGAAACTAAAATGGAAAATATTATGAAAAAAAAAAAAAAAATATATATATAGGTAATATATATATATATATATATATATATATATATATATATATATATATATATATATATATATATAAATTGAAGCTGATAGAGAATTGAATAATGATTGAATGAATTAGAAGAGATATTATGAAATCATGATAGGAAAGGAAAATCAGGAAATTGGGTAAATTGGACAAGATACTTAATAATGATGAATTATAAATATAATTATCAAACTTAAATATATTTAAAAAACTTACTTTCTGTGCTTGCCTTCACAAGTGGTGTGTATTTGGTGTGTATTAAACTCAAAGCCCTCAAAGCCAAAAAAAAAAAAGAAAGAAAAAGCAAAGCAAAGCAAAAGCCCATGATGGTGATGGTTTCTATTTTACAATTTAAAAGAAGTAGTAAAAGCAAACAATTAAAAAAAAGTTAAAAAGCCATGCAAAAGAAAAAGCAAAGTCCGCCCTGCCATACTACAATGGTTTCTATTTTAAAAGGAAGAGAATGTGAAACTTCAGAGGCTACTAAAGATTTGAAAGAAGCAACTGTGTAGGTCATAATTCTACTGTGTAAACCAAAGGGGATTAAACATTAGTGTCTACTCAAATTCACCTAGAGTACTCCACCTAGGTCGGCAGCAAGGATTATGTCCTTCCCGCCATGTAAAGCCTAGACATTGTAAGTGAATATAGCCCTGCCTACAAACTGAATTACTGATATTGCTGTAACTAAATGTGTATAACCCTACCCACAACCTAATTAACTGTTAGTTTCTCTAACTATAAACACCAAAGACCCTGTTGTACAATTACAATGCAACTTAACATTCTAACCCCATTTAAAAGTACTCAATGACTTATATTGCTACTGTAAAATAATTCTGTAAAGCAACCTTACCAATAGTTTCTCCAGTGTGCGTGACACCATCTCTGTCTTTATACATGCCCCTGTAATCAGTTTTCCCTCTTCCAATACTTAACCACCCCCACATTGATGTCTTGACCTATGCGAGGTGATATAATTCCACCTGGACAACAGGTGACATTTTCAAACTTAACCTTTCTGCCTCTAACCCACAGCATTGTCTACTTCACTGTAAGTTATTTTTTATTTGTTTCATAAACTTATTACTGTGTAAATCTGAGTAACCAAACTGAAAGTAGGATATTTATTCACTAGCTTAAATACGGTCTGTAACCTTATAGTGCTAAATGAATTTTAATTCACTGAAGAACCACTGCTGCTATATACAATGATATTTTATTTTTGATTGCCAGTGACGACCTTTATGTATTTGAAACAAAAGTTAACAGATTTTTGACCACAGCTTAGATTGCTTAGACTGTTTAGATTGATTTCTTTAATGATTTTTCTGTATTTGAACAAATGGTATTTAGTTGCTTAGCTTGTTTTTGTACCACAACAGTGATATAAGTGATAAGTGTGAACTGTACAATACCAATAAAGGGGCAATTATCTTGAATATGATTAATGGTACCAATTAAGCAATTCAAGTGCTACTTTAAAGCATTACACATCTATTACTAACTCAGCAAGCTTACCTATGTGAGCTGTACTTATTATAGGCACTGTTTTATTCATAAGAACACCCTTTTAGATGCTCTAAATGAGCTAACATAATGGACTTGCCCACTCATTTACTATAGAAGGCTTTGCCTAAACTTGGCTTTTTCTGCAAATGACCAACAAGCTATAATGATTCTTGCCGTTAAGCCTTGTTGCCATCTTACGGTTTTATAGCTGCACCTTACTGTTTCATAGCTGCAGCTTGACTATATTTAGTGAATTGTATGTAATTTTGAAGCTTTTATGTGAATTATCTGGAAACTCAAGCAAGAAGCAATTATATTATCTACAGTACAGATAAATGTGTATTTAGCTGTATGCTAACTGCTCATATTACTCAGAAAGTTTCCTTACTCGGTTGTTTTTCCTCTCTAGCCAATCTCTACTTTCCTGTCTCTGCAAATTCAATCCCCTGTAAAAGAAAAAGCAAAGACAGCCCTGCAATACCACGACTGTTTCTATTTTAAAAGGAGGAGAATTTAAGACTTCAGAGGCAACTAACAACTTGAAAGAAGTAACTGTTTAGGCCATAATTCTACTATGTAAACAAAATGGGATTAAACATTACTGAATACTCAAACTGAATACTCTGCCTGGATCAGCAGCAAAGATTATGCCCTCCCCCTTATGTAAATCCCAACCACCATATGTGAATATAGCCCTGCCCACGAACTGAATTACTGATATTTCTGCAACTAAGTGTGTATAAGCCAACCCACAAACTGATTTATTGTTATTTTCAGTAACTATAAACACCAAAGACCCTGCTGCACAATTATGATGCCACTTAACATTCTAACTGCATTTAAATGAACCCAAAGACTTATATTGCAACTCTAAAATAATTGTGTAAAGCAACCTTACTGATAGTTTCTGCAGTGTACATGCTGCCTCTAGCTAAACCTGCTCCATTCACCCTCTCTTCACTCGGGCTCACTCTGCTCCCCTACCCTATCCCTAAATCCAACCCACACCCACTATCCCTACATTTATGCACAACCAAATACACACCCACTTTAATTTACAACCAGTCCCAGCATTCCATTCCAACCCCTTCTAAAGTACAACCAATCCCACTACTCCATACTCATCCCTTCTAAATTACATCCAATCCCACTTCTCCAATCCCACCATACATATATAGTCAGCATTGTCTACTGTATACAATACACCAACCTCTCTTCTAGCTATACTATCTTCAAAATTTAAATAATAACAAAATGATCCTCCAATTAACACTCTTAATTACATTACTTCTTAACACCTACCTTTCTATGTCCTACTAACCTCTACATATCATGGTAAACCACTTTCCCACATACCCAAAGAACACCCAACACTATACCCCATTAAATAATAAAATCATATCACCTCAACTATTTAACAACTCTAATACCAAACTATTCATGCTTAAATATGCACACCCACAACCTTGTTCAAACTGTCACACATATTTTCATCCAAATTAACTCAAATTATACTTAGCAGCAACTTACATCCTATCCCCAGGCCCTCGGTCTATGACTGACACACACACACACACGCACACACAGACACACACAGACACACACACACACACACACACACACACACACACACACACACACACACACACACACACACACACACACACACACACACAAAATTCACCACCCTCTGCTAACACTAACAGTCTCTGACATACCAATTCTGATCTACTAGTTTTTATTTATTTATTTTTATTATTTATTTTATTTTACATTTGTTGACCGGGATAGTCCAGCTGGATACATATCCGTTTTCAGTGGAGGCCCGGGGAGAAAAGCTCCAAAGAACAGAGGTACAAGAGCATATATTCCAAACAATACAATGGAAATTAGACATTTAGTATAATATGTTGAGTACACTTCTAATATTGGAAAAGCTCCAAAGAACAGTGGTACAAGAGCACATATTCCAAACAATACAATAGAAATTAGACATTTAGTACAATATGTTGAGTACACTTCTAATATTGGATAAGAACAATAAGTAATAAAAAAAAAGATGTAATCCTGGGAAAAAAAGGAGTTGGTTAGATGGATTGTAAAGGTTATAGGGTGCACCCATTTGAATTGGGTTACGTAGTGGCTAGGCTAGGCCGTTTGGGGTCAAGGGCATGTGATATTAGTCGGGGTTAGGGCATGGGCATAACCATTGGGTTTTTAGAAACGCTTGGAGGTGAATTTTAAATTGGTCCAGAGTGGTCATTTGTCTAAGGTTGCTTGGAAGGGCATTCCAAGTCTTGCCAATGGAATTGGCATAGAGAGCTTCCCCTCCTGAGTTGTTAGGTTTGATGGTCAATACTTGACTACTTTTGGATGACCTGAGGGACGACAGATTTGAATAGGAGGTAAGAATGTTATTTAGAGAGGGAGTTTTGTCAGGGTGTTTAATGATTTTGAATGCCTCAGTAAGCTGGTTGAGTTTCAGAACATTAGGCAATTCTAACCATCCTAGTGTTCTTAGGTTTATGCAATGGTGGGTACGGTAGGGCATACCTGTGATAAATCTAGCTATGTGGTGATAGGCAGTGGATAGTTTGTTAAGCTCTTTTTTATGAAGGAAGGAGAATATAGGGGAGGCATATAGGAGGGTGGAGAGGAGATGAGTTCGGGCAATGGTCAGCTTGGTGTGAGGGGTTAAGAATTTCTTAATCCTGTACATGGACCCGAGTTTCTTGTTAAGTGTTTTAATGGTCAGATTCACGTGCATGTCAAATCTAAGTTTGTGGTCTATTGTCACCCCAAGTAGTTTGGTGTGGGAGACTGGAAAGATTTTGGTGCCATTGTTAGCAGAGACAGCAAAGGTAGGGGTTTGGGTGCTGAGAAATTGTAGACTGGGAGGTATTGCTGGAGAAGGGAAGAATAAAAGTAATTTGGTTTTGGTTGGATTGAGTAGGAGTTTTAGGTCTGAGAACCATTTTTCGACTAATGAAAAGCAGATTTGGGTAGTAGCTTGAAGGTTGGTGAGAGAGACGTCAGAACAAATAAGGGTAGAGTCATCTGCATATTGGATGCAGGTGGTATTGGGAAGGACTGAGTGTAAACCGTTAATGAAGAGAGAGAAAAGAAGGGGACCGAGGATAGATCCTTGAGGGACACCGATATTGGTGGGGAGAAGGTCTGAAATCATATTTTGCCACTGTACCGCTTGTTTTCTACCAGAGAGGTATGCGTTGAACCAACTTATGGTGGATTTGCTAAGATTGAAGATTTCCAGTGTGAGGAGAAGTTGTTTATGGTTAACCATATCAAAGGCTTTTGATAGGTCAAGAAAGAGCAGAGGAAATTAATTTGTTATTCGGTTGCAGTTGATTGAGTCAACAAAGGAGAGGAGAGCAGTGGTGGTGCTATGATGCGGAAAGCCGTGTTGGGAGTTAGATAGGAGATTATTATGGGTAAGGTGGGTGATAAGTTGCTTGTGAATGCAGCGTTCCATAATTTTGGATAGAGGGGACAGTATTGCAATGGGTCTATAATTAGATGTATCAGTGGAGGGACCTCCTTTGTGGAGAGGAATGATATAGGAGATTTTCCAGATAGTGGGAATAGAGGCTTCAGAGATAGAACGGTTAATAAGGATAGATACAGGGTAAGCAATGGCATCAGCTGCTATTTGCAAGTATTTTGCCGGAAGTAGGTCAGCCGCTAGGGTGGTTGGTTTGAGTTTTTAGGAGGGTGATATAGAAGGTAGAGGTGGGTGCTAAGTTGAAGGCAGGTTGATTAGGAACCTTGGGGGTGGGGGAAGAGGTAAGCTGGCTGGCAAGGGACTGGATAGTCTCAGTAAAAAAAGAATTAAAAGAGTTTGCTATCTCACTTGGATCTTTATCCATGAGTGTTGCAGGTGTGGGGGTGGAAGATTTACCTGGATGGAGGAGGTGGTTGAAGCCAGCCCAAAATTTTTTAGGGTTGTTTTGATGCTTATCTTGGAGGTGATAGAAATATTGCTTTTTATCGGATGTAATGGCTGCTTTAGTTGAGTTTCTAAGCTGAAGGAATTTGCTACGGTCTAGGGGTTTTAGTGGTCCTCCATTTGTTCCATGCCAGGTTTCTGAGTTTAATTTTATTTTGTGTCATTAGATAGCCAAGGTGCGATACGATCCCTGATTCTAATGAGTCGGAGCATGGGAGTCAAGTATTTTGAGGAAAGTGTCATTAAAATGGGATACACTCTCTTCTAAGGGAAGGGTTTTAGGATGGACCAGTTGCATGCTTTAAGGTCTGCAAGAAATTGTTCCGGGATGAAATTCTTGCTGTTCCTAACAAGTCTGGTTGGGGGGGGGGTGAGTGTTTGGACATTTGTGTTTTGTTATAAAGGTAATGAGGTGGTCGCTAAGGTCGTTGGGGAGGGTCCCCACGGTATAGTTGGTAGGGTCTTTGTTTGTAAGGATCCAGTCAATGGTACTATCTTTTTGTTGGGGATATCCAATTCTAGTGGGAGAAAGAATAAGTTGGGAAAAACCATGTAAGTTAATAGGGAGAGGATTGGGATGAGAGGAGTATAGAGACCAGTCAATGTTAACGTCTCCTAGAATTATTGTTTCTTGTGGGTAGAATAAACATGAAAAGTTTATTAAATAAAAATCATGAATTCCATGCAACCCTTGAACAATATTCTCCAGATATCTGCATCTTAACAGAAACCTGGTAAAACCCCACATTCAAGACAGCAAAATCCTACCCATGGTTATAATGTCCACAGACAGGATAGACCCCATAAATGCGATGGTGGTATAGCAATAATTTACAAAAACAACCTTAAACGTGAATGACTATACAACAGCCCCAACATCATTATAACCATATATATTCCTAGGCAACAACCCACCAATTATTGAAGACTTCCTTTACTGGTGCACAACAACTTTTAGTCAGGAAACCATCATATTGGGGATTTCAACACAAACTGATCTGCTTGCTACTCAAACAACCCTTCTAACTTTATCAACCGCCATGGTTTCAGTCAACTAATACAAACTCCTACCGGATGAGACAAACACATTAAAAAGAAATCTACCCTAGACAAGATATTAGCAAATAAAATCAGCCACTACAATCATTCAGATTGTCTCCCAGACAGCCTAAGTGACCACTTACTCAACTACCACTAAGACACTGTGCATGTCCCCCAAAACATACCCTTTATATACAAACTCACAACAACAAAAAAAAACGTCTCCCAAGAAACCTTCAAGACTCTCCTGCATCAATGTAACTGGTCTCCATTAAAACACCTCTACATAGAGTCAGACATTCTATACTTCTGTGAAAAATACCACATTATCCTAAACAAACTTGCCCCACTTAGAAAGATACATGTAAAATCTAAACCCTTGCCATGGCTCACCAATGATACTAAAAAAACTCCTGAAAGAGAGAGAGACAGAGCATGGTACAACTGTCAGAAGACCAAAAAAACTAACTTCCCTTGACACCTACCAGAAAATGTGAGACTAAGCCAAAAAACTAATTTAACTAGACAAAAAATAAAATTATACAATAATACAGCAAAAGCATCAAGATAACCCCCAGAAATTCTAGAGAGCCATCAATCAATTGCTAAAACCCAGCCATTCTAAAACCCCATCCCTAAATACAACAGACTCCACTGAAAGCATAGCCTCACAGTTTAACACACACTTCAACTCCATATTATCTCTAATTAAATACAACACCAATACCCCTCTGTCTGCCCCTACCAAATTGGAAACTAACCTCAACTCTTTCATAATAAAACCAATATAATTCTGCACCATTAAAAAACTTTTATCCAAACTCAAACCCTCTTCCCTCACTGCTGATAAACTTCCAAATTAATTCCTCAAGCTAGCTGCTGACACCATCTGCTACCCTATAACCCTCCTAATTAACTGGACTGTAACAGAACAATGCATCCCCAAACTCTGGAAAGTCTCCTACACCATACCTCTACACAAAGGTGGTACACCCACTGAATTCACAAACTATAGGCCTATCACTATCCTCCCACCCATAGATAAGATTCTTGAAAAATGCATACATAGACAACTACTTCACATCTCCTAACCAACAATCTCCTATCCAAATCTCAACATGGTTTTCAGCCAAATAGTACACCAGATCTGATCAATTTTACCAATTCTGTGAATGAGCACAGCAACAATGGCTATCTTGTCTCTTCCATTTTTCTAGATATGTTACAGGCTTTTGGCACAGACTCACATCAAAAACTTCTCAACAAGCTAGGCTCCCTAAACGTATCCCCATCTGCCCTGTCCTGGTTTACCAGCTACTTGTCCAATTCTCAACAGGCAGTCAAGTGGCAACACAAATTCTCTTCCCTATTACCCATCTCAGTGGGTTTGCCCCAAGGCTCAGTCCTAGGTCAACTGCTATTTACCATATTCATAAATAAACTCTGCACAGCAATGCAACAGGCATCTATAGTCCAATATGCAGATGGCTTCTCCCTCATCTGCTCTGCTCCCTGTCTACCAGAACTCCTGCAAAAAACAACAATCTTTCCTAGACATTGAAAAATCGCTCCCAGACTCACAACTTGTTCTCAACCAAAACAAAACAAAGCTCTTGCTCTTCATCAGTAGCAAAAAACTTGATCAACATCCCCCTTCATCATCTACTCATCAAACAAAATAAAAATACAGCTAGTCAAATCTAAACTTGTTGGAGTTACAATTGACAACAATCTTAAATTTGACAAACACCTAGCAGTAGCTATCAAAAAAGTCTATATCAAGTTAGGTTCACTCTAAAGAAGTAAGCCTTACCTGATAGATAGTACCACAAAATCCATCTCTAGAACACACCTACCCTCATCCCTCTTATATGTCTTACCAATAATGACAAATCTAAGAAAAACAGACTTAAATAAACTGGAGACCTGCTATAATAAAATAACCAAATTTACATCCAACCTCCCCTCTAAAACCTACTACTGCACAGCTTTAAAGTAATTAAAATGGTTGGAACTCCCCAGTCTACTAACCCTTAACCAACTCACTCTAGTCCACCACCCTGACAACTGCCCAGCTCTCATGGACTTATTTCAGCCCCATTCTAACTGTTGATCACTAAGATCCTCCAATAAACTCTTTCTGAAAATAACTAAATCCAACAATAGCTATGGTGATTTCCTATGTCCAACAAGATATCTGCATCCTGGAATTCTATGCCTCAGAACATACGTAACACCTTCAATACACCAAAATTCAAACAACAATTTATGGAATACTTAACCAATGCCTGGCTCTGCTCCTGCACCAAACCTGGCTAAACACATTACTGCTCTTTGCCTCCTTATTAAGCAATTCCTGCCTTATCCTTAACAACACATATACTGCCATTTCTAAATCCTTTTATTTCTTCCCAACCACTCTCTCTATCTCATTACTCCAGACTGATTAATCTCACCAACTCACTTCATAATATACCACCTGACTATCACCCACCAATTACTATCTGTATTACACTGAACAAATGCTACACTCTGTTGTTCCAAAATGTTTTCTAAATAACATGCTGCCCAACTGCTTGTAATCAGTTTCTGCTTCTGTGTGACAAACAATTGACTATACCACAATTAGCCACAATTATTTAATACTTATATACTGATTTGCTGTCATTGTCATTCTCTTACAGTTGTATTGCTATATATATTTTTTACATTGAATTTCACTGTAATTCTGTTATAACTGTAATGCTATTTTTTACATTGTATTTCTCTTGTTTAATTGTATTTGTGTATGTAGTGGAGCTTTTCTCCTCAGTACTCCACTGAAAATGGGCCAAAAGCCTAACTGGACATTCCCGGTAAATAAATGTAAATAAATATAACTGAGAAAGTTAGGAAATTATGTATGTCAGAATATAGTAATAATAAAGTAAAAATACTTGTAAATGGCTTGTTAAGCCAAGAGGTATATGTGAATAATAGTGTAAGGCAGGGAGGTCCAATGAGTTGTATACATTTTGCATTAGTTATATATGTGACAGTAAGTGAAATGAATAACAAAATGAAGGCGGTGGGGTATATAAGACTGAAAGAGTTAAGAATTCCAGTTTTTGTTAACATATGTAGATGACATTATAATTGAAAAAAAAACAAAATTTGGATAAAAGAAGTAATAATGTTAACAAATTAGTGTCTAGAAGTAATAGGGCTGGCTCTACATATTATTTATTTATTTAGTTGATATTTTTTTAACCGGGTTGATCCAAATGAGCCAAAATAGCCAATTTTCAGTGGAGACTCAAAGAGAAAAGCTCCAGAACATAGACATAATTATAATAACATAAAATAATACACAGGAATATTTATGAATACAGCAGGAAACATAAAAAAATATAATACTGACAAACTCAGAAATATTTGTAAACACAGTAAGAAAACATACATGATAAAAGAAAAGAAAAACCCTGTTAAAAATATATAGAAAAATATAAACTTGCTATGAGTGTGTGTTTTTTTTTTTTTTGTTGTTTATTTCTTCACACAAGAGAGGTAGGAAAAAGCTGAATGTAGTATTAGCAATACATATGAAGACAAGAAAATAGTAAAGTGAGGTTTAATTTAATAAAGAGAAGATAGTGAAGTGGGCCATACTAGATACATATTTATATGGGTTGTAGGAGCCTCGCTTGTGGAGTAGAGAAAATAGGCAGAGAAAAAATAATAAATAAAGTGCAGGAGTCAGACAGTCCTGTGCAGCATAGTGTTTACAGAGGGTGTGTGGAATAATTAGGTAAGGTCATAACAGTGGCAGCACCTTGTGTCAAGTAGAACTTGTTTTAGCTCTATTTTGAAGTATAAGGGGTGGTAGATTGATCTTATATATGGGGGAATTTATTCCAGGCTTGGGCTACACTGTGTTTAGGTGATGTGGTAGAGATAGGGGGTATATATTTTACAATGAATTAAACTTCTGTGTTAGGTATAAAATTTGGAAATAAAAGATATAAGTAGAATTCAGTGGGGGGGGGGGGGATGATAGAAGAACTAAAACAAACCTGTCTTTTCAGGAGAACATATAAATTATCATTCAGAAAAAAAGGTATATTTCATAAATTCAGTACTGTTAGGAAACAGACCATCCTTAGCAAGTGTATTTATGATTACAACAATATTTGAAAATTAATTATTGCAGATATTTTTTTCATTTATATGAAGTTTTAGGTTAAATCCAGTAAAAAGATGAGCTTTGTATGTGACTAAAGAGGAAGGTGGTTTAGGGATAATTAACTCACTGGTATATGCTGCTTCATTAAATTTGTACAAAGTGTTAAAGTGGCTGAAAGAAAAAGATGAAAGGGTAGTAGTACATTTGTATAAATATTATAAATTTGGAGGTATGGTGAAAATAGTAAAAGAGAAAAAGAGTGTATAAATGAAATGTTATCAAGAAAAAAATATTTTTGTGGAAAAAAACAATGATATAGAAAAAGAAAGAAAGTATGATATAAGAATGTAACGATAAACATTACTATGTAAAACCACAAGAAAATATAACAGATAACAAAATTAAAGCTATAAAAATAAGAAGCAAATGGTGTAATCATAAAGTAGAATGTCAAGATGTTTTGTGGAGCCTTGTAATAGATAAATCACCAGTAAAAGGAAATATGCCATATAAAAAGAAAAGTGATAGAGTATGTTTACATTGTCAAGAAGAAGAAAATACTGAACATGTGTTTTTAAAAAGTAAAAGAGTAAAAAATTACAGGGAAAAGTATGCAAAGAAGATTTTTTTAAGAATTAAAAGAAGTGACTAACATAAACATGAATATGATTAAATATGGATATTAAAAGAATAGAATTAAAGACTATATTAATAGGCTATATAAAAATGCCATAATGTCATATAGAAAATATGGAATGAAAGAATAAATGAAATTATGTTTAATGGTAAATAGATTTTAACAACAATATTAAGCAAAATCAGATGGTGGTTATGGGTAAGGGAGTGGGGGTCTATAGGGATGAAAATTATGAATATGTGTAAATATATTGTATAGCTGTATATTTGTAAAATTTGTAAATATGTAAATATGTTATAAATAAGAGCATTTTTATGTAAACAACGGACTGCAACTCTTTTTGATAGGTGCTGTGGCTTCTTTTAAATCCACATGAGCAACATCTAGCTCAAGCAGATGGAACCTCAGTTTTATGTCTTATCCAAAGGATGACAATCAGGAGTGCAGCAACCCCTTTATGCTCCACTGCAGTATCAGGAATTGATCTACCCAGTAAAGAAATGAAATCCACAGCCTTCTGCGCCAAATGCAAATGTGCTAGCTGTTGCACCACTGACACTGCTAAATGTGTAATAATTAAGGTGTTTACCTCTCTGACACAAGGTGCAAGGTTTGTTAAATTTGAAAGGGAAATAAAGAAAAAAAGAGGGTTGATGACAAAAAAAACTGTGCCTCTTCCTACTTCATTTTGCTGCTTGTGCTTAGGAGTTCAACTGCATTTAGTTTGCTGCATTTATTACTGCTTGTCGGTAGCCTTATTAAATTGATGACAGTATTCTACTGAATTGCTGCTTTATTTGACCTGTCTTTTACTGTTGTGATTGTGAGCCACTGTTTTAAAGCAATTTACTGATTAACTAACTATATTTCATTGCTATCTGCTGCAATCCATTATGGTTTAACTGCATTTTATTGCATTTCATTACTGTTTATTTTTTCATACCATGAGTTCTGTTCTTTTGACTGTAAGTGGTTAATCTTTGCTTCTTTGTGAGTTTTTTACTGTGTTCTTAACCTTAAATTGAGAAGCATAATCTTGATACAGGTTTGCAGCATCCAGAGCTTCAGCTGCATGGCATTTAACCCTTTTTGAGGTATTCCAGCTATAAATTTTCCCTTAGCAGCACTTGTGTAATCACCTAATAGTACAACTCTTAGACCTTACACCCTTTACTATCTTTCTGGCCTCTCTCCCTCAGTTTCTGACAAATATGGATGGACAATTTCCTATGTTTTCTCCAGCCAGTCTGGTTGATATGGGCATCCTGAGACAATGTAGCAACTGCCTCATGTACATGGACAACCCTTTACTACTACCACCTAGGAACACAATTTGTGAGAGATGCAATTACCTCAAGCACCTAGTGTCATTGCTCTCTACCCCACAAGCCAGTATATCTGGCAGTGAGACAGTTGTCAACACAAACACCACATCTCAAACACCACCCACACCTACACAACATACCCCAACATATGCAGAGGTCCTCAACAAAAACATACCCAAACAAAAGAGACCTCGGAGGCAAAAACACATGTGAACTCCACTACCCACTACACCACACACAGTCCACACACTTGTGTTTCACAGCCACTAAGGCCAAAACATAAACCCAACATATTAGTCATAGGAGACTACACCTCACCAAGCTGGATATCAGGTGCCAGAATCTGCCATATCACCCATGCACTCAAGTCTCTCAAAAGGTACTGTTATGAGTTTGTCATAGTCCATGTTGGCATGAATGACTTGAGTTGTACCTCCCTGGGATATATGAAGACAGACATGATTGAGTTCACTGCATATGTATCCCAGGCAGGAATGTTCCTAGCCTTAAGCAGCATTCTACAGTCACCCAGAATGATGCCTTAATACAAACAGAAAATGACTGACTTTAACAATTGGCTTAGTTTCTGGTGTCATTCCAAGGGATCCAGTACCTAACAGCCTAGGATGACATGACTGACAAACCACAATGCTTTGCCAGAGATGGCCTGAATCTCTCTCCCTTGGGCTTCAGGCTCCTGGCAAAGGCTCTTGCCTCCCCATAGTGCCTTTTTAGGCAATGCCATGAGGTCAAAACTACCAAACATGAAAATTTCATCAAAACGTAAATTAAAGGTCATGCTGCTAATACTAGGAGTCTAAACATGAAACTGCAGTCATTGCAAGCTTTCTTAATCCTGGAAAATGCTGACATTTGAGCAGTCACAAAAACCTGGTTCAAAGCTGAGGAGAGCACCCCAGCCATACTAGGTTACTCATCCTATCATACATTCAGATCCCAACCAGTGGGCAGCAAAGTGAAAGGAGGTGGAGTTGCAATATATATATAAAAGACATACATATATCCAGGCTGGTCAAACAGTATGATGCACAGAAAAAACTCCAGGTGCAGTTAACAATTGACAAGACCCCTATTCAAATCATAGCTAGCTATAGGCCTCCAACTTTGACTCAAAATGCCCACTCCACCTATCTGGACCTCTTTGAAGCTATCAAGATTTAACCCTTTACTCTGATCCTGGGTGACTTTATCCAACTATAGATTGGAAGAAATACTCATGCCAAAACACAAATGCCCAGAGATTCCTTGATTTTGTTAATGCAGATACCTTGGACCAGTTGGTTGACATCCCCACAAGAGATGAAAATATCTTGGATTTGGTATTAACCAACATGAGTAAGCACTGCAGCCTCCCTACAGTGTCATCATCCCTGGAAAGATCTGACCACAAAGTGATCACTTTTGAAGTCACCATCTGCCCTGACCCCCCCCCCCCCCAGTTAGGGTCAAACAAAAAACTTCTCCAAAGCTGATTACAACTTCCTGAGGGAAGGTATAAACAGCTTCACAGCCCCCTCTCCCTCCAGAGGAACTGGCATATATGTCCAAACTTACACCAAAGTACTCTATGAGCATTTATACAGCTGCATGAAATCAAGAATACCCGACAGGAAGAAATCCTCCTCCTCAAGGAAAAGTAAACCTGTCTGGTGGACATCTGCAATAAATAAACTTTATAATAAAAGGAAGAAATTGCTGTCCAGGACAAAGAAGGAGCAGGTGCCTAATTGGAAGCAATCTCTCCTTAGCCTGAACAAACAAATAAGAGCACTAATTAAATCCTTCAAAGCAAACTTTGAGTTCAAACTGGCCACATCTACTAAAGACAATCATAAGGCCTTCTTCACAAATGTCTGCAATCTCAAAGGAAGCACCCGGATCTGCTCAGAACTGGTGGTCAAGGACACCACATACACAAAAGCTGTAGATATAGCCAACCTGCTGGCAGACAGATTCAGTGAAAATTTCACCCCTCTGCCCCCCCATAAGTAAATCAGAACATTCTCAGTACCTGCCCCCCTCCCCTTATTTCTAGGGAGCAAGTCATCACCCCCTTAAAGGCAAAATATACAGCCTTCAAGGACCCGATAACATCCCATGCTGCATCCTACATTTACTCCGACAGGAACTTGCAGCACCATTAGGCATCTTATTCAACTAAAGCCTGAGTACTGGCTTCATCCCAGCTGAGTGGAGGACAGCCACTGTCATCCCTTTGCACAAAGGTGGACCATCCACTGATCCATGAAACTATAGACCCATCACCCTAATTAGCCTGATCAACAAGACCCTGAAAAGGATTATCATGGACCTCATTAACAAGGACAGTGGCAACCTCCAAACACTCAATTCTACACAGTTTGGTTTCATGAAGGGGACGTCATGCCTGTTAAATTTGGTTGACTTCTTTGAGACAGTCATCAAAGCCATGGATGAGGGGAAGATGATGCACACCATCTACCTTGACCTGGCCTTGATACTATTCCCCACTCAGGTATAACAGATAAACTCTCTCAACTAGGCATCAATCCATATGTTATCAGATGGGTAGCAAACTGGCTCACTGAGAGAACCCACCTAGTCAAAACAAGGAAAGCCACCTCAAGCAGTAGACCAGTAATGAACGGTATACCCTAGGGATTGGTCTTGGGGCCTCTGCTGTTTGGGATATACTTTTCTGAGGTTCAGGCCAAAACTAGTGGGCTATGGCTGACTAAGTTTGCAGATAACTGCAAGCTGAGTGCTGTCATCAATTCCTCTAGTGATGTGGACATCCACCAAGAGGGTCTTACCCAAACAAATGACTGGTGCCAGAAACATGGCCTCAGACTGAATGCCAAAAAATACATCATCATCCCCATTGGGGAGAGTAATGTCCCCACAAATTATCACATTAATAATAAGGTACTAAGCACGCAATCAGTCCTGAGGGACCCAGGTTGATAACAAACTGACTTTTGACCACCATATTGCCTCCACTATATGGAAAGCTTTCTGCATGGCCCACCTCATTAGTAAGAGTATCTCATACAGGGACAAGGTGGTCATAACTTCCCTGTATTCTTCCCTTATAAGACCCATTATTAACTCCAATGCCCCTTTCAGCATGTACCTCACAAAGCACATAAAGCAGCTGGAGAGACCACAGAGGTTCCTCACCAGGAGAATCCAGGGCTTCAAACATCTACCCTACACAGATAGGCCCTGTCCCCCTACTCAGTCTCCTACAGACTCCTCAGAGGTGACCTCTGTCTGGCATAAAAAGCAATCTCAGACCCCGCCTTGATGGGATTGCTGCATATCCACAAGTCAAGCTCCACTCAAATAACTCAGTGACCTCAGCCTGGTCTGTGACATTGATATGACTTGTTGGTGGGACAGATTTGTGTCCCAGAGACTCCCCCTTTTGTGTAATAGACGCCCTCCCCATGTCAAGCAGAGTACCTCATTAAACTTTTTTTTAAGAGCAACCTGGATAACTGGATAGGAAACAGAAAATACACCCCTGGGATTCCACCTGTATCCCTGCTGGACAGTGGCATAGGGTGCTGGCTTGCTGGAATATGGGCTAAATTCTTGGCTATGCTTGTAAAGGCCTCAGGGCCAATAGCCTAGTAAGAAATAGAAGAATGGAAAGTCCTATAGGTTCATAGGTTCATAGGTTCATACTAGGCTATCTGCCCTAGGGCATTTATAAGCTTAGCCAGAGTGTGTTTGGCTTTCGCCACCCATTTTAAATTAATTTTGCTATGCCCTTTTTTGAGGTTAGTATACTGTGCCTCTGTCTAACAGTGACACAGAAGTGATACCCGGGGTAAACCTACGATCTCCCATCCACTCATCAAGATTCCTCTTGAACAGAGTCAATGAGGGACTCTGCCTAACCTGGACTGGGATTTTATTCCAGAGTGAAGGGAGCCTCTGGGTTATGAATCTGTCCCTCCAGCATGTCCTATTTATTTCAGTGCTGAGGTTCAAGTCTCTCGAGCGCATAGCTTAATGGGATTTGGATTTTCTGAGGTGCAGCATGTCCATTAATTCCGGTTTGGACATGGCTTTATACGTCAGGCACAGATCGCCTCTGAGCAGGCGGTATGCCACTGAGTAGAGCTGGAGTTTCTTTAACTGGGCAGCATATGGCATCTGTTTGAGCCCTTTGATCCTCTTGGTGAAGTCCTTTTGTGGTTCAGTCCAAGTTTTGGGGCCAAAAAGCATGGTATGAGGTATAACCTGGTAGTGCTGGGGTGCTCTCGGGAGCCTTGAACCAGGTTTCTGTTACTGCACAGATATCGATGTTCTCCATGCTAAGGAGAGTTTCGAGTGTGTGCATCTTGAGGTTTAGACTTCTGGCGTTGAGTAGCATTACTCTTAGTTTCTTATCCGTTGTGATACCTATGGAGGTGGGTTTGTCTTTTGAGCCTTGCCTAAAAAAGGCACTATGGGGGTAGCAAGAGCCTTTGCCAATATCCGAAAGCCCAGGGGTGACAGGTGCAAGACGTCCCTAGCGAAGCATCGTGGCTTGTCGAGCATGTCATCCCAGGGGGAGGGGGAGTATCAATATTCGTCAAAGATACCCACACCTCCAGGTTGGTGGCACAGAACGAAGCATCAGAGACTATCCAAGTGCAACTAACAGTGGGTAGAACTGCCTTCCAGTTTATAGCCTGCTACAGACCACCCTCCCTTTGAATAACACCAATACTTAAGCCAATTGTTGAAATTTATCATCTTGTCTTCATATTGTGGCATCATTCTTGGGGAGGGTAAGATGCTACTCAAGGTCAGGGTCATACCGGCCTGGGCTACATGCTCAGAGAGCTCCTCTATGTCTCTTTTCATGTAGTCCAGGGAGGTACATCTCAGGTCATTCACACCAGCATGGACAATGACTGAGTCATATTTGTACTTGCCTTGGAGTGACCTGAGTTGCTTGTGTTATGTGGTGGATCCTAGCACCTGACAGACAGCTCATCGTGACCTTCTCCTTGTTCAGCCTGGTGAGCGGGACGTCAGTGTGCCTGACGATAGAGTCACCTATTACAAGTGTATCGGGTGTGTTGTTTAGCCTTAAGGACTGTGACTGTTCGGCACACTGGCTTTGTGAGGTATGTGTTGCACGTGTTTTGTTTTGGGGTAGCGGTTGCTTGGGTGTCTGCTTTGGAGGTCTCTGCTGCTTAGGCAGATTTTTATTTAGAGCCTCCGAGTATGTTTTTGTGTGTTTATGTGTTTGGTTTGCTGTCGTGGTAGGTCTATGTGAGACTGGAATTGTAGTGAGTGTGGTTTCCTTATAGCCCAACATTTTTGTTCTGTTCATGGGGGGAGTGCTGATAGCCTTTTCTTCAGTGTTCTGGCTCAACCTTTTGGATGTCAAAATATGGGGGGAGATGCATTTAGACGTAGATTATTAAGGTTAGAAACCAAACTTATAGTGAATATGGGAACCCTGTTTCCACACGGATTAAACATGAAAATAAATTGGGATATGTAAGCGAGTAATAAGTAGTGATGTGAAAGTAAATAAAGGAAATGGCATAAAATATCAATAGCAGGGCAAAGTCCAATATTTAAAATTAAAAATTTAAATGGAATAATTATGTAGCTCATTAATTAATATGCATTAGTAAATGCTCTTACTGCACAGGATATATATTTGAAAAAATATTGTATAAGTATGCATTTTCTTTTATGTTTTTTTTTTTGTGTGTTTTGCTACTATTATGTCTCTTTCTTTCTATTTGATAGTCATGGGGGGTACACCTTTAAGCTTGAGTGGTAATTTTGTACTAATTGGTATATATTAATTGAAAGGTATTAACATTAATATGGATGGGATATAAAATGGCTGCCTGAATCACAATGTGTTATTCCTTGAAGGCTTGTATAGCCGTGGTACCAGAAGAAATATGAAATAAAGAAAAAGCAGCTTTATCCATTTGCTTCCTGGCTGTTTTTTTTTTTTTTTTTGGAGGCTGACCAATAGCCTAGCAACTTTTTATGATCCTATGATGATTTTAAAGAGAAATTGGCTAGGTTTGAAATGGCCTACAAGCGTAGCTATTATAGTTGCTTGTAACCACAAAAGAGACTCAGTCCAGAAAAACAAAACTAATAATCCAAAATCTGGACAGCGAAAGGCACAAACTAGTAGCTGGTAAATAACGACAAATTTATTTTGGTAAAAAACTACAAATTTATTTAACAGCACAAAAGGAAATAGTACATGCGTTTTCGTCCAGGTAACCCTCAGACTTCCTCAGAACAATCAATAAGGCGTCATTTCATTTGGATAATTTATACATTCATCAAGTAAATTAATGAATTGACAATCAATGAGTTAAATACATAAGTATAAAAAACATACTAAAATGTCTGAAATAAAAACATATGATTAAAATAAGAATGAAATCCTTTTACTAAAAAATCTTGTAATTTCCTGCACTAATACTACAATATACTAATGAACTGTCATTATAAAAAAGTAAAAATCATAAACATGAATAGATTAAATATCAAAAACTGATTGAATTAGATAAAAAACTTTAAGGTCTGAAATGTGAACAATATATGTTTAAAATAATCGAGGATGTTGATTGTAAAAGGAAGATCAAATAAACAAAATTGAAATTAGCAATACATCAAAAAGCATATTGTATGTATAAAAAAATCAAGATATAAGAATATATATATATATATATATATATATATATATATATATATATATGTTAAAATTATAGTTTTGCTGCCCTCAGTTTAAGTAAAGGTGCCAGTGAAACATTGTCATTGAGACCAGGGGGTTTGTTGGATTCCAAAAATAACTGCCAATAAGTCTCTATATTCCAACCTGTACTCCCAGGGCCCCCTTTTGGTTCCTTAGGTACAGTTTCTAACACGAAAAAAGAAACTTTAGCATTGGCACATGATAAAAAATGTTTGTACAATGCATTGTTTACGTTACATTTGCTGGCATCATTCATGTGTTCATATATTCTACGTTTGAGCAATCTCTCAGATTTACCAACGTAGAAACTGTCAAAACTACCACAGGTAACAAGATAAACCAGGCCTTGGGAATTACAGTTGGTGTAAGTTTTGGCTGATAGAGTTTTTTGTCTGCATGATAAAACAACCTGTTCTTTGTTAGAAATAAAAGAACACTGGTTGCAGGCTCCACATTTAAAAGTGTCTTTCCTTCTATGAACAAGAACATCATCATATCTAACCAATTCAAGTATATTTTTGATGTTTTGCCCATTCCTAAACACCACTTTGATAGGTTTACCTTTCAAATTAGGTAAATCTGTAATGTCTAAGAACCTGTCCCATTGTCTCAACACAATGTTCTTGATTTGGTGTGCATTGGCACTGAAATTAGTGACAAATGCTCTATTATAACCATTCTCACTAAAAGTCTTCAAGCCATGTTTGTTGGAGAAACCACTTCCCATACCTAAGACAGAACTGTAGATGGTTTTTCTTCCTTGTGTAACCTCTGCTTGAACAGAATTAATGAGTTCAATTGGATAGCCTTGTTCAAGAAACATATGTTTTAACACTGCACATTCAGAAAGGTAGTCAAAGTCATCAGAAGTCATACGACAAATACGCACATATTGTCCTTTGACAATATCTTTTTTCTGATAGAATGGATGCGTGCTGTTGAAACTGATGTAGGTGTTAAAAAAAGTAGGCTTTCTAAATACAGTAGATTTGAAACAATTGTTAGTTTTGTGTAGTGACACGTCTAAATAATGAAGACTATTGCATTAGTTTGATAAGTAAACCTAAAAAAATCGGTAGTTTGGTTAAGGTAAGAGTTGAATTCATCCAAAAGGACGTCACCACCCAACCAAAAAATAAAAATATTGTCCAGGATCCTAGAGTAGAAATTCCAGTACTGGGAATAAACACTAGTATGAACAAATGTGTGTTCCCATACAGATACAATGATGTCTGCAAAAGTGGAGCACAACTGGCCCCCATGGCTACTCCGGATTCCTGGCGATAAAATTCACCCTCGAAAAAGAAGAAATTGTTTTTCAAGACAAGCTCTGCTAGTTCATTACACAAATAAATGCCATTCTCAGTTACCCCTGGTCTGGTTCGTAAGGCTTCCTCTAGCCAGGTCAAGCCTAAATCGTGAGGAATCACAGAGAATAAATCCACCACATCGATTGTGGTGAATAGAAGGTCAGGTAGAAAATGTTCAAGCTTGACTTTACTGAGGAATTCCCAAGAGTCTTTGAGAATGTGAAGTTCACCATCCCACAATGTTTTTAGTTGCCAATCTAAATACTTAGCTATAGGGGAAATTTTAGATCCCTCCAAAGCCACAATAGGTCTAAGTAGGGGGTCATCAACTCATTTGTGAACTTTGGGTATCCCAAAAATAGAGGATACCCGAGGGTGAGATTGTTGTAAAAATTGATAGGTATCATGATTGATAATACTCTGATCAAACAAATCTTTTAATGCTAAATCAATCTTTTTGTATGAAATGTTGATTTCATTAATGGACCCTTTGGTATATCTGGAATCATCATGGAGAAGAATATGCATTTTACTATCATATAAAATTTTGTCCATGATGACTACCCCCCACTCTTATCAGGTTCCATAATTCGGATATTTGGGTTGGAACGTAAGGTGTCCAATAATTCTTTGTCCTTGTCATTAAGGTTAGAGATAGTTTTAAAAGATTGGGAATTTTTACATATCTCAGTTTCAATAACATTTCCAAGTTTTTAAATTGAGGGTGAAGTGGGGGACTGAAAGTACTAGGCTTTTTAGGAAGAATAGAATCAGCCACAACAGAGGTATCACCAAAGTGTTCAATAAATTCAAACGTCTGATAAACATTTTGAGATCTAACAAAACTTGAGGTATTTTACTTTTGATAGTAGGCACAAATTTGAAACCTTCGATGAATAAATTGAAAAAAATCATCAGAAATCTCAAGGCCATTATAATTAAAAATGTGAAACTCAGAGACTCCCCAGACTCTGAAATAGACTGCCCATACATGTCAAGCAGAGTGCCTCTCTGGCCTTCTTCAAAAAGAACCTTGATGACTGGATGGGAGAAAGGAAATTCACCCTGGGGATCACGTCAGTCGCCCTGCTAGACAGGGTCCAGGGAAGTAAATAGTGTGGGAAGAAATAGCGTGGGAAGAAATAGCCAGGGAATTGTTAGGGCTAGGCTTGTATAGGCCCTAGGGCCGATAGCCTAGTACCAACCTATGAACCTATGAACCCTGCTCTGCTGACCACATGTGATGCTTCCTGATTAACTGTAGCATCCATTACTTATAATTCTGATGGTGATTCCCCCTGGTCCCTCCCCTGGGGGTGTGACCCCTGTAAAAATGGGTATTATTATTATTTTTGGTGCAAAGTCTGTCAGATCTCCATGGACCAACATCTTCATAACCATGGGCAGCATTATTATTGGGTGAATTTGAAATATTATCAACAAAAAAATGGTCATCATTGAAATTAGACTGTTGGTGTACAGCATGTTCGGGGTCAAGAGAGCGATAAGATGTTTTAGGCAAAGGATATTGTTTGCCCTCTTTGTATTCCCTGCTGTCCCTGTCTAATTTTTTTTATTTCCTATTTAACAGTTCATCACATTTCTTATCAATCTGAACTTTCAAATTTAAATATTTACTGTTTTCGGACTGGACAGAAAACAACAAGTCATTGGTAACACGTGTATTATACACATCAATGTCCTTTTGCAACAAGTCCATTTTACGGTTGTTATTGTTCACAATCGCTTTAAGAATATCAAGTCCACAATTATCAGAAATGCATAGCAGTTCATTGTGAAATTCACTCCCAGTAATAACATTGTTCAGATATTTAAATACCCTAAGTCCCTTAGTTACAATACGTAACCTAATACACTCATTTAAATACGAATTGTCAATACTGAGAAATTTATACCACTAAGTGCATTGTGTAGCTTGTTGAGAGAATCCATATAGGTATCTGTAGATTCAGTATTGACAAAAGTAGGTGAGGGTTTACAAAAAAGTGGTTTGTCTTGTAACTACTGTTTAAGCTGTGTTAAGTCCCCGGAAGCCAATGATACTCCAGTCGTCCCTTCTGCCCATGGAGCCGAAACATTATTTGAAGCAAGAAGTACAGGAGTAGAACTGAATGCCTGATTGTCGGAACATTGCACCTGCATGTTCACGTCCAGTGAAAACGACATCACATTTAGACGAGTACGGCTCCCAGGACTCATTAAAGCTTCCTGATTGCCAGGAAAGCTAGAATTGTGAAAAAGTGAAACAAGTCCTTGACTTAATGGTGTTAATGAGTCAAGAAGCTGCGAAAGTTGACCAGCAAGTTTACGAAATTCACCGTCCTCACTTCCCACCTGGGTATCTGGTGGGTGGTTAGTAGTAGACTGCCCTTCAAAAGACTCCATGAAAACCAGGAACCACAAAAAGAGTCTCAGTCCAGAAAAACAAAACTAATAATCCAAAATCTGGACAGTGAAAGGCACAAACTAGTAGCTGGTAAAAAATGACAAATTTATTTCGGTAAAAAATGACAAATTTATTTAACGCCACAAAAGGAAATAGTGCATGCGTTTTCATCTAGGTAACCCTCAGACTTCCTCAGAACAATCAATAAGGCATCATTTAATTTGGATAATTTATATTCATCAGTTAAATTAATTAATTGACAATCAATGAGTTAAAGACAAGTATAAAAAACATACTAAAATGTTTGAAATAAAAACATATGATTAAAATAAGAATGAAATACTTTTACTAAAAAAACTTGTAATTTCCTGCACTAATACTAAAATACACTAATGAACTGTTATTATAAAAAAGTAAAAATCATAAACATAAATAGATTAAATATCAAAAACTGATTGAATTAGATAAAAAACTTTAAGGTCTGAAATGTGAACAATATATGTTTAAAATAATCGAGGATGTTGATTGTAAAAGGTAGATCAAATAAACAAAATTGAAATTAGCAATAAATCAAAAAGCATATTGTATGTATTAAAAAAATCAAGATATAAGAATATATATATATATATATATATATATATATATATATATATATATATATATATATATGTTAAAAGGTTTACTATTAAAATTTCGAACGGCACTCCGTCAACTGTACTATAGTCGAACACGGAAGTTCGAAAATGATAATTGCGAACTCAGAATAAAACAATCTAGGAATGGGTTTTAACATGGGTCAAGGTAGAGGAGATGTTTGTAGTTCAGAATAATACTGAACACCTACCTGGACCCATGTTAAAACCGTTCCTAGATTGATTTTTTTACTTCGACATTCAACGTTTTCGAACTTCCGTTGCCGACTATAGCACAGTCGACGGAGTGCTGTTCGAAATTTTAATAGTAAACCTGTTAAAATTATAGTTTTGCTGCCCTCAATTTAAGTAAAGGTGTCAGTGAAATATGGTCATTGAGACCAGGGGGTTTGGATTCCAAAAATAACTGCCAATAAGTCTCTTTATTCCAACCTGTACTCCCAGGCCCCCCCCCCCTTGGTTCCTTAGGTACAGTTTCTAACACGAAAAAAGAAAGTTTAGCATTGGTACATGACAAAAAATGTTTGTCCAATGCATTGTTAATGTTACATTTGCTGACGTCATTCATGTGTTCATATATTCTACGTTTGAACTGTCTCTCAGTTTTACCAATGTAGAAACTGTCACAACTACCACAGGTAACAAGATAAACCAGGCCTTGGGAATTACAGTTGGTGTAAGTTTTGGCTGATAGAGTTTTTTGTCTGCATGATAAAACAACCTGTTCTTTGTTAGAAATAAAAGAACATTGGTTGCAGGCTCCACATTTAAAAGTGCCTTTCCTTCTATGAACAAGAACATCATCATATCTAACCAATTCAAGTATATTTTTGATGTTTTTCCCCTTCCTAAACACCACTTTGATAGGTTTACCTTTCAAATTAGGTAAATCTGTAATGTCTAAGAACCTATCCTATTGTCTCAACACAATGTTCTTGATTTGGTGTGCATTGGCACTGAAATTAGTGACAAATGCTCTATTATAACCATTCTCACTAAAAGACTTCAAGCCATGTTTGTTGGAGAAACCACTTCCCATACCTAAGATAGAGCTGTAGATGTTTTTTCTTCCTTGTGTAAACTCTGCTTGAACCGAATTAATTAGTTCAATAGGATAGCCTTGTTCGAGAAACATATGTTTTAACACTGCACATTCGGAAAGGTAGTCAAAGTCATCAGAAGTCATAAGACAAATACACACAAATTGTCCTTTGACAATACCTTTTTGTGATAGAATGGATGTGTGCTGTTGAAACTAATGTAGGTGTTAGAAAAAGTAGGCTTTCTAAATACAGTAGATTTGAAACAATTGTTAGTTTTGTGTAGTGACATGTCTAAATAATGAAGACTATTGCATTAGTTTGATAAGTAATTCTAAAAAAATTGGTAGTTTGGTTAAGGTAAGAGTTGAATTCATCCAAAAGGACGTCACCACCCAACCAAAAAATAAAAATATTGTCCAGGAACCTAGAGTAGAAATTCCAGTACTGGGAATAAACACAAGTATGAACAAATGTGTGTTCCCATACAGATACAATGATGTCTGCAAAAGTGGAGCACAACTGGCCCCCATGGCTACTCTGGATTCCTGGCGATAAAATTCACCCTCGAAAAATAAGAAATTGTTTTTCAAGACAAGCTCTGCTAGTTCACTACACAAAAAAATGGCATTCTCAGTTACCCCGGTCTACTTCGTAAGGCTTCCTCTAGCCAGGTCAAGCCTAAATCGTGAGGAATCACAGAGAATAAATCCACCACATCGATTGTGGTGAATAGAAGGTCAGGTAGAAAATGTTCAAGCTTGACTTTACTGAGGAATTCCTTGAGAATGTGAAGTTCATCACCCCACAATGTTTTTAGTTGCCAATGTAAAAACTTAGCTATAGGGGAAATATTAGATCTCTCCGAAGCCACAATAGGTCTTGGGTATCCCAAAAATAGAGGATATCTGAGGGTGAGGTTGTAAAAATTGATAGGTATCATGATTGATAATACCCTGATCAAACAAATCTTTTAATGCTAAATCAATCTTTTTGTATGAAATGTTGATTTCATTAATGGACACTTTGGTATATCTGGAATCATTATGGAGAAGAATATGCATTTTACTATCATATTCTGTTCAAGCAGAGGTTACACAAGGAAGAAAAAACATCTATAGTCCCATCTTAGGTATGGGAAGTGGTTTCTCCAACAAACATGGCTTGAAGACTTTTAGTGAGAATGGTTATAACAGAGCATTTGTCACTAATTTCAGTGCCAATGCACACCAAATCAAGAACATTGTGTTGAGACAATGGAACAGGTTCTTCGACATTACAGATTTACCTACTTTGAAAGGTAAAAGTATCAAAGTGGTGTTTAGGAAGGGGCAAAACATCAAAAATATACTTGAATTGGTTAGATATGATGATGTTCTTGTTCATAGAAGGAAGGACACTTTTAAATGTGGAGCCTGCAACTAATGTTCTTTTATTTCTAACAAAGAACAGGTTGTTTTATCATGCAGACAAAAAACTCTTATCAGCCAAAACTTACACCAACTATAATTCCCAAGGCCTGGTTTATCTTGCTACCTGTGGTAGTTGTGACAGTTTCTACGTTGGTAAAACTGACAGACAGCTCAAATGTAGACTATATGAACACATGAATGATGTCAGCAAATGTAACGTTAACAATGCATTGTACAAACATTTTTATCATGTACCAACGCCAAATTTTCTTTTTTCATATTAGAAACTATACCTAAAGAACCAAGAGGGGGGCCCTGGGAGTACAGGTTGGAATATAGAAAGACTTATTGACAGTTATTTCTGGAATCCTACAAACCCCCTGGTCTCAATGACCATATTTCACTGGCGCCTTTACTTAAATTGAGGGTAGCATAACTATAATTTTAACATATATATATATATATATATATATATATATATATATATATATATATTTATATCTTGATTTTTTATACATATAATATGCTTTTTGATTTATTGCTAATTTCAATTTTGTTTATTTGATCTACCTTTTATAATCAACATCCTCGATTATTTTAAACATATATTGTTAACATTTTAAAGTTTTTTTATCTAATTCAATCAGTTTTTGATATTTAATCTATTCATGTTTATCATTTTTACTTTTTTATAATGACAGTTCATTAGTGTATTGCAGTATTAGTGCAGGAAATTACAAGATTTTTTAGTAAAAGAATTCCATTCTTATTTTAATCATATGTTTTTATTTCAGACATTTTAGTATGTTTTTTATACTTGTGTCTTTAACTCATTGATTGTCAGTTAATTAATTTAATTGATGAATGTATAAATTATCCAAATGAAATGGCGCCTTATTGATTGTTCTGTGGAAGTCTGAGGGTTACCTAGATGAAGACACGTGTACTATTTCCTTTTGTGGCATTAAATAAATTTGTCGTTTTTTACCGAAATAAATTTGTCACATTTTACCAGCTACTAGTTTGTGTCTTTCGCTGTCCAGATTTTGGATTATTTATTATAGCTGCTTACCTATGAACCTGAGCAATTTAGGGAATTGCATTTTATCAAAACACATAATACAGAAGTCAGCACAGAACATCTAAGCAGCTATATAAATACAGTAAAAGTATAGAGCAAGTGTTTAAAATACTGAAGTGGTGGCGAAGTATGTACACTTTGGACATAGCAAACATCTAAGCAATTTCTTAATACAGAAGAGAATTATGAAGTACTTAAACAATGGTGTTTTATTTTCACGTCAGGCATTTCATATAATTAGTAGTAGTATTAAGCCTTGGTTTTAATGATTGCATTATGTTACAAGATCACATATCTTTAATAAGGAGATTGCAGAAGAAAGCAGTGATCATAAATACAACTATAGATTATTTAGTTTGCCACTGTCAAAGCAGGTGCACTTGTCTTCAGTTTCCTGGTGCTCTGTCAATTTATTTTTAATTACAACTAAGTTAATGAGTTTTTTTATCTGTTATTGCAAACTTCCAAACTGTTGGAGCTAATTTATGGAAGGCTCTTTTTCATGTAGTTTTCTTAAAGGAGAATCTCAATGGAGTAGTCACATTATATGAGTTTATGCTGATAGAGAATGACAAAAATACAGTAGGAACAATTTTGTAATTTGGAAGGTATGCAGTTTAATGGGAAAGTGGTTCCAGCAGTAACAGGTAAATAATTACCTTTACTGAAAGTAGAGCAGTAGTGTTTTCTTGGTGTTGTTAAAGAGAATAAAGCAACAGATTTGTCATACCTCTCAACCTCACAGCACCAACATTTGGAGAAAGCTAGAAAAAATGGAGGACAAAGAACCAAAACAGGGACAGATTTTGAATAATGCTCCTATAAACTTAGAAAGCTGATGAAATGACAGATTTATTTATTTTTATTTATTTATTCCAGTTTGATGACCGGGGCAGTCCACTGGGCTCAGGAGCCCGTTTTCAGTGGAGGCCCGGGAAGAAATGCTCCACATTACATAGTAAAATTAAAAAAACAACAGATACAATTAAAATTAAGATTCAAAGCTATAGATACATTAAGATACAACAGATAATATTAAGTTTTATGAATACTGGCAAATTGTGATACAGAGACAGTATGAGGTACAGTGGTTACATAGCATATGAGTCATGTATTGACATGGTTGGTTAAAAAGGTTACATAGAATCTGAGTCTTGTTATGGCAGAGTAGTAGAACAAGCATAAATGTTAGGGAGGGAGAAAAAGGGAGAGCAAACTATTTACAATATTTACATATATATGCAAGATAACAGTAAGGAATAAGTAAAATCCATGGAGCAAAGTTGTTGGAAATAGGAGTAGTATGGAAATACAATTAGTGTAGAGACAGTAGAAGGCTTGGTGGGAAAGTGCAATTTCACTTCCAATTGGAGAACAAGTAGGAATGGTGTTGGGTTTTGAAGTTGTCAGGGTTTTCTATCATTCATAATGAAGGAGGGAGAGAATTCCATTTTTTGGCTAAGGAAAAAGATAGGAGGTGCTGCCCGACAGGTCGCTTTGGTGTGTGGACAGTGAGTAGGTTTAGGTGAGCAGATCTAAGTGGCCTGTTAGGGGTGTATGGTTGTAGGATGTTGGATAGTGCAGGACATTTAGAGGGGTTAAATAATAGCATATAGGCAGTGGTAAGTTGGAGGTAGTCTAGAAGGTTGGAATGTTCTAGCCAGTTTAGTGAGTGGAGGGCAGAGTAATGGTGGGAAGAGTGTTTGGCTTTGATGGCGAATTTTGAAATTTTATTATAACAACTTTCCATTTTTGAGGAAATGGAGGCAGATAAGTTAGTTAGCAGAGGGGCACCATACATTAGTGAGGGAAGAAGATAGGTAGTGGCGAGGGTTTGTCTAGAAGAAGGAGAGAGATAGTGGATGTTTCTGTACAGCAGGCCAAGTTTTTGATGTGTTTTCTTGATGTTGAGTTGAATATGGGTGTCAAATTTTAGGGTTTCATCTACAGTGACCCCAAGTAGTTTGGCATAGGGACCAATTTCTATGGTTGAATTGTTATGGCTTCTAATTTGGAAGGAGTTTCTGTCAAGAGGGAAGGATTTTGAGGGGGGGAAGAGTAGTAGTGACATCATTATATATATTCTGAAGGATATGAAGTCTGAGACTCAAACTGTCTGTCATTATTTACTATTATTTAGTGGCTTCAGTCCAAAATAGTTTGCCAGAAAACCACACATTTTATGAGGAACAGACCATAAATAACAGGCAAAATCTAGACATATTGTGAAAATCTGAACAGTCCAGAGGTCTGTAAAGTATATGCTTTAACAGTTGAATTCAGAGTGAAGACTGGTAGCCAGTATTCAATTCTGGGTATCAGCATTTGGATAGCTATAACATTTCTTATTTCTAGAAACAATAACATATTTGAAAGCTACTTCAAGTTGTTATTTTTTGTTCTCCCCCACTCTGCTTTATATGTTCTGTTCTCTACCCTAGTGCCTCATCTATCACTGGATCTAGCAGCCCCTCCTTTCATCCCTGGGCTGACACTGAATTTCTTTTTGGGCTGAGTGCTGAAGTGGAACTTAAGGATATACTAGAGTGACTTACCAGCAACTGCTTCCACTTGGGGTGGGATTTTTATGTTATGGCCTACCCATTTTTTCCTTCCTTCCTTACTCCTCTTTTCATGGGGCATGCCTCCCCTCAGGAAGCATCAAGTTCAATGCACTCCTCCCCTTTCATGCAGTAAGCACACCTATCCTGCCCTGTCAGTACCTCAGATACCCTGCCAACTAATTGAACCAAGTTCACCTGGGTGATAGGGCTTAATCCCACTGTGCCACAGTACACATGTCTCCATCAGCAACATTTCCAACTCTTTAACAGCTGCAACAGGTAAATGTGGGATAAAAATAACAGTAAAAGGCTGCTATACAGTCTAAGTGTGAACATTGTTATACAATATTACATTATGTGTATGATTGTTTGAAACCTGGGAAAGCCATGTTTCATGGAGAAAAATACAGATTTATACTAGTCAGAATTGTATTCAATAGAAAAGTATGTTTATTGGGAAAAATAAGTAATATGTTTCTCAGTGTAATAATGAATACATTTTAATCATTCAAATTTCCTGAGAATAATTGTGTATAAACATACCTCTCAAACTCTTCCAGTAAGAAATCTGGACAAAGCAATACATAAAAGTGGGCCAAAGGCCCCAAAATAGGGACAATTATTAAAAATTGCTCCTACAGACTTAGAAAGTTGATAGAATAACAGCCTTTCTATTAGTATGAGTTTTCTGAAGGGTATGGAGTTTGAAACTCAAATGAATGTCATTATTTTCTAACTTCATTCTTTAATGATTTGCCACTAATTTGCTGGAAAACTACAATTTTATGAAAAACAGACCAAAAATATGAGGCAAAAATCTGGACATTCTCCGAAAATCTGTACAGCTGAGAGGTATGCAGCATAAAACATACAATAGGCCTCAGATTCTGACCAGGCTTGTTACATTGTAAGAAAGTATTGTATGTGATGATACAAAATAGAGGAAATGGTCAGCATCAGGATATAGTTAACAGGTGCATCCTTGAAAAAAGAAAGACAAAAGCTAACATTTATAAGTTTAGTGTTCTGTGGCACAGCTGTGTATAAATAACATGCACTTTTTTCCTTTTTGTAAAATAAATGTCATGCTGGTTCTGCATTGTCCTAAAGTAAATCTGAATAGATACTCACACCACACAGGCAATTTTTAAACTGTACAGATAGATCCAAAAGGTTTGGGATGCATGTTAGCTTATACCAGATTTGAACATAGTAGGTTGCTATATTCAAAGGCTTGTGTATTTTTGAAGAAAATCTGACGGGTTCATATCTGTCAGTAGAAAGGATTGTTTAAAAACAAGTTAATATAAAAGTAGTATTTTCACCTTGTTGATTTGCATTGCATGTGTCAAACTGCTACGCAAACGTTTTCTTTGTTAGTAAGTATCTTTGAGTTTCCCTGTACAAGCCAGAGATGTTGTATCTTTTATTGCTTCACACTGCACTCAGATGGCAGTCATATGTTAAGTTCATTGGGGGATGGAAAGCAAGAGTTAGCTAGACATACCTCTCAAATGTCCAGATTTTTGCCTCATTTTTGGTTTGTTCCTCATATTTTTTTTTGTTTGGCAAATCATTGAGGACTGAAGTCAGAAAATAATGGCAGACTTTTGAGTTTCAGACTTAGTACTTCAGGAAATTGATGCTAATGCAAGACCTGTGATTCTATCATCTTTCCAAGTTTATAAGAGTAATATTTATAAATTGTCCCCATTTTTGCACCTTTGTCCCAAGATTATTTATGGCTTTGTCCAGACTGCTTGTGCTAAAAGGATGAGAGGTATGCTCGACACAGATGCATGCTGGAAAATGTAGCAATGATACAAAGAGCAGGAATGCAAGGAAAGATGCTCAATGTAACCATGAAAAGGCATTAATATTGCTGCTGATGATATGAATATACACATGAATATACATAGGAATATACATAGGAATATACACATGAATATACATAGGAATATACATAGGAATATACATAGGAATATACACATGAATATACATAGGAATATACACATGAATATACATAGGAATATACATAGGAATATACACATGAATATACATAGGAATATACACATGAATATACATAGGAATATACATAGGTATATACATAGGAATATACACAGGAAAGCTACAAGAAGTAGTGTGTGCAGCAAGACACTGCTCCAACATTAACAGCATTTACAGGGTGAGTCAGGTGGGGCACCACTTACTGTTCAGTCATATGGCATGAGTTATAACCACTATGTTCACAATCATTCGTGGGGCAGTGATATGTGTTGATGTGTATTAAATCAGTTGGCTTAACCAAGGGTATGGTTTTAAAATTAGTGACTGATAGAAACAGCACACTTTCAACAACTCATTTGGCAGAAATTGTGAATTGTCACTGTAGTATATAGGTAGGTACTAAATTAGCTGTACTTGTGGGCCATTTTCAGCTTAGACAATTTCCTTCAAAGGTGAAAGTCAAACCCTGTATTTACATCTGTCAGGTGAGCACCGTAACCACTATGCCAACCCCCAACCCCTCAGTGAAGTGAAATTTTATATGTCTTCCATATTTGTAACATTCAAGGGTTCTAAGGGTTAAATGTTTTAAATGCAACCAATGGGGCCATGTAGCATATAGATGTCCATGGAGGCAAGGTGGGGAACAAAAGTCGGGAGAGCAAGTAAGTGGGAATGATAGAATGCCAGCAGTAAGTTGTCTCAAGACAAAAAGGGTACCAAACTACCACAGGAGGTTATATCCTATCTTAGTAAATTTGGAAAAGACCATTGCTAAGAGATACACAGCCTCTGACCTAACCATTATGAAGCCTGCAATGGTTAAAGAGGAGCACTACGTCTTGGGCAGTCTACTTCAGTCAGAGCTTTTGGAGGGACCCCATTCCAGGGTCCCAGGATGGAACCCTGTGGTACTCCACTTGTCACTGCTTTGAGGACAGATTTGGAGTCTGCAACTTTTACAGTGTAGGTTCTGTCAGTGAGCCAGTTGGCAACCCATCTTGTGACGTAGGGATTTTTTATTTTATCTTTTATTTATTTATTTTACATTTGTTTACCGGGCTAGTCCAACTGGATACATTTCCATTTTCAGCAGAGGCCCAGGAAGAAAAGTTCCACATTGAAGTTAATACAAACAAGTCATTTACATAAAGAAAGTAAGTAGTTAGTAATATACAAACAGAAATAAGGTTTAATCTAGATTATACTAGTTGAAAATATATACTGGGAAGGACACTTACTCTAATTTTATTTACAGTACAAGATAGGGGAGTTATACTTTAGTAAAACATTCATGAAGAGTATAATTGATTAAGTAAGTATAAACCATAGAGAGTTCTATATTAATTCATAACAGAGGCTAATTAACAAGGGTGTTTTAGAGATAGTCTACTCAAGGAGAGTGAGTAGAGAGAGGTAAGAGAGGGTGATTAAGAGAAGAGTAATTAGTAGAATCATAAGATTAGTCAGAATTGATGCATGGGCATAGCCAGAGTGTTTTTAGATGTTGTTTGAACTTTTGTTTAAAGAGGAAGGGTGACGAAGTAGAAGTTAGAGTGGTAGGTAGGTAGAAGATTCCAGTATTTACCTATGGTGTTGGAGAATAGTGAGTCACCTGCTATGTTATTGGACTTAGTTAACTTCACAAGAAGTTTATTAGAGGAGCGTAATGAATTTAGGTTAGAATAGGAGAAATAAGGTCAGAAAGTATATGGGGTATTTTTTGGTTGGTAAAATATCCTATGAACAAAGGTAAGTTGGGAGAGTAATAGCATATTTTTTTAGTTCTAGCCAGTCTAGTTGTAGATTCTGACAGTGGTGAGTTCTAAATGGGTTTCCGGTGGCAAATCTAGCAATGCTATTGTATGCATTTGCTAGTTTAGTGAGGTTATTTTTCTTTAGGTTACTGTATATGGATGAAGCATAAAGAAGAGTGGAAATAAGATGAGAGTGAGCGAGTGTAATTTTGGCCTGTGGAGTTAAAAAGGTTTTAATTCTATATAAGGAGCCGAGTTTTCTATTTACGGTTTTAATAGTTTTATTAATGTGATTATCAAAAGTGAGGTTATTGTCAATTATAATACCTAACAGCTTAGTGGTAGAGTCAGGGGCTATATGTGTGCCATTGTTGGAAGTAATAGAGAAGTCTATGAGGGGGGACTTAATATTAGGCCTGAAGAGCATGAGTTTGGCTTTATTGGCATTCAAAAGGAGGCAGCGTTTCAAGAACCATGCCTCAACTGTGATAAATACATTCTGTGTTAGGGTTTGTAGTTCAGAGGAGGTGTTAGCAGAGCATATGAGTGTTGAGTCGTCTGCATATTGAATACATGTAGCTTGAGCTATTGTTACATGTAAGAAGAGGAGAGGTCCTAGGATGGAACCCTGTGGAACTCTAAGAGAGACTGACAGAAGGGATGAAAGTGTATTATCCCAGAGAACTGCCTGTTACCTGTTATTAAGGTAGGAAGTGAACCATTGAATAGCTTTGGTATCTAGAGAGAGAGAGATTCAAGGGTTTTTATGAGCATATTGTGGTTTACCATGTCAAAGGCGTTTGACAGGTCTATAAAGAGTGCTGATGACAGAATACTATTATTGCGGCTTCTATTGATACACTCGGTAAAAGATAGGAGAGCTGTTGTAGTGCTATGAAATGGCCTAAAGCCATGTTGGCAGTTGGCTAGTGAGTTATATTGAGTTAAGTGGTGCATTAGCTGATGATGAATACATTTCTCCATAATTTTTGCTAAGGGTGATAAGAGTACTATAGGCCTGTAGTTAGAATAGTCATTTGAGCTACCGCCTTTATGTAAAGGGATTATGTGGGAAATTTTCCAGATAGCAGGGATGGTTCCTTCATTGATGGTTCTGTTTATAAGGAGGGATATGGGATAAGCAACTGCTTCAGCTGCTTTTTGAAGGTATTCAGATGGTAACTGATCTGCCGATGGGGTACAAGATTTGAGTTTTTGGATGAGTTTTAGGATGTAGGAAGTAGAGATGGGTTGTAGTTGGAATATAGGGAGATTAGCAGATGTACAGGTGGTAAGGTTAGATTTGTCTATTGTGAGTTGACTCGCTTGTGAATTAATGGTGTCTGTGAAAAAGGAGTTAAAGGCATTGGCAGTTTGATGTGAGGTATTCTTTTCGGCCCCTGAAGGTGAAGGTGTACTAGAGTGGCCTGGGTGTAAGAGCGAATTTAAGGTTGACCAGAACCTTTTGGGGTTGTTATGATGAGTTTGCTGTAGTTTACAGTAATAGTTCTTTTTATCTATGAAAACAGCTTTTTTAGTGCTATTTCTTAACTGTCTAAAGGCTTGTTGGTCTGAAGTAGTTTTTGTATTTCTCCATTTAGCCCAAGATTTATTCCTAAGTAGTATTTTTGTCTTGTCTCTTTGGACAGCCAGGGAGCAGGTTTAGATTTAACTCTGATAGATCGTTTTGGAGCACGTTGGTCAAGGATTGATAGGAATTTGGTATTGAAATATGCGATAGCATCTTCAAGGGTTAGGGTTTTTAGAAGATTCCAGTTACAGGCTTTTAGTTCATTTTGGAATAATAATGGGTTGAAGTGTTTCTTGCTACGTGAGACCCTGTAGGTAGGGGTGTAATTAATGTCACTCTTTTGTCTTATGATATAAGTTAAGGAATGATCACTTACATCATCAGGCAAAGTTCCTGTTCTATATGTTTGTTGCTGTTTGTTAATAAGAATCCAATCTAAAATACTTTCTTTGTTATTGGGTTTATTGATTCTTGTGGGATTATTGATTATCTGAGTAAAGCCATGAAGATTAATATGAGATGAAGGCTTATTTGTATTGATAGTGGACCAATCACAATTAAAGTCTCCTAAAATGATTGTTTCTTGTGGGTAGGAAGAAGATATCCAACTTAGGATATTCTCAATTGTAGTGTAGTTATTGCCAGGAGGTAGGTAGATACAGATGATATAGATTGATTTATTAGGGTTTAGTTGTAGTTTAGAGGTAAGGATCTCAGCCTTATCATCTTTTAATGGGTTGGAAGGTTGTGAGGTGATTTTTTAGTCCATTTTTAAACAGAAGTGCTACTCCTCCACCCTTACATTTTATGCGGTCCATTATCAACATGTTATATCCAGGGGGAAGTATTGCATTTTCTTTAGTACAAGGTTTCAGCCAAGTTTCAGTGAGACAGAAAATGTCAAAGGAGTGAGTATCAAGGAGGGCATGGAGATGGGCGATCTTATTGTTAATACTGCGGATATTGAGATGTCCAATAAGTAAGGCATTAGAAACAGTGGTTAGTATTGGGGGGATAGAGTATGAGCTATTATAAGTTATGTCAGTGGAGTTATTAGTTGGTCCTGGGTTAGTGTGGATGTCACCATCACTGAGGGTTGGTGTTTTTAGTTCAAATGATGGCTTGCAGGAGAAGTTGGTTAGATATTTTAGCCTCCTTATGTTTGGATTGTTGTAGTTAATGTGTGTAAGTCGATGGTATTTGGGTAATAGGTAGTTGGGGGTGCATGTGATGTTTAAATGAGTATAAGTTTGGATAGGATGTTGGAAGGCTGTTTGTCTGCGACAGTAACTGAAGTGGTAATAATTAGCTTTTTCATAAGAAGTAAGGAGATAGATGATGGTTAAGCCTAGAGAGCATATGTATATGAATATTAGTTTGGTTAGTATAGTTTTAGATGTGAGAGACATATTGCTAAGAAGAGTTATAAAGCCCTAGGATATAGAGTTAATAAGTAAAAAAACAGGTTAAAGTATAGGAAAGGTATAGTTTTCTTGGGAGGAGTAGTTAAGAGTATAAGTGAAAGGTAGGTTGTAGGAGAGAGGTAATAAATAGAGTAAGTTAGGAAGGATGAGGTGGGGTTATAGTAAGAGAGAGATAATAGATAAAGTAGTTAAGGAGGGATGGGGTGGAGTTATATTAATAAGCAGTTACAAGGGATAGGAAGGCTCAGGGAGGGGGTGTAGTTAGGGAGGTATAAGTGTGAGAGCACTGGGGGTGGGTGGGATATGGGGGTAGGGTAGGGGAGTGAAGCGGGGCAGAACCAGTCAGTAGATTGTGTGGAGCCAATCAGACCTTCCAGAGAGCCTATTGCCGATGTATGTCAGGCAGATAAGATTATACCTAGTTTAGTGAGTTTAGCTATAATTCCAGAATGGGGAATGGAGAATGGTGTTGAAAGCCTTGGCGAGGTCAAGATAGGCTGTGTGAACCACCTTACCCTCATCCACAGCTTTGGTGACTGCCTCAAAGAAGTCTATCAGGTTCAGAAGGCATGGTCTCCTTTTCACAAACCCTAACTGGGTGGGATCCAGAGTTTGGAGGTTACCAATGTCTTTGTTTATGAGTTCCATGATGATACGTTCCATGGCCTTGCAGACTAGGCTCGTCAGGCTAACAGGTCGATAGTTCCCGGGATCAGTGGTGGCTCCCTCTTTGTGGAGTGGGTTAACTGTTGCTGTGTGCCATTCAGTGGGCACAAAGCCTGATGTGAGGCTATTATTGAACATGGTGCCTAAGTGGGGAGCCAGTTCGTTCTGAAGTTCATGTAAAACGCAGCCTGGGATGTTGTCTGCTCGCATGGATGCTGTACTTTTGGCTTTAGAGAGTGCATCTCTTACCTGCATAATTCTGATTACAGGGACTCTGCATTCTTCCTGTATAGATATGGGCCCTTTAGGGGGTGAGAGGGGGGTAAAGTTAGCACTGAACCGATCTGCCAGGATGTTGGCAATATCAGTTGGTTCTGTAATTTTCATGCCTTTGTGCTGTAACTCAGAGCAGATCTGGGTGTTGCCATTTGTGAATATTAATATGATTTATATAAAAGTATGACAGAAGGAGATACTGCCAGCCCAGCTATCTAGAATTTTGTAAATGGTTATGTGTCATTTGTAAATATCAGCAGAATGCAATTGCTTGTATTACCATTATATTAGAATTGTATGTTGTCTGTATATTAAGCTGCTGGTATAGAAGTGTGTGTAAAGTACTGAGCTTAAAGATGTGTCCACAGTATACCCTACTGGAAAAGAACAGAAATGTATATAAACTATTGTATCTGTGTAAATGTATATGCTTTAACAGTAGAAACTAGAACATAGCAGGTTAACTGATAAAACTTCAGGAAAATAGTTGAAATTAAACTGTGTCATAACCATGAAATAAAAGAGATGTTCTCTTTCAGTGTCAGTGCAGTAACAGACACAATGTCTAGAACTAGATGTTTTTTGTGTTGCCTTTATATGTGGAGGAATGTAAATTATTTTACGACGTCCACCATTTGACAAAAGATCTAAGAAGGTCCTTGTTTATGTGTTTTCACAGACAGATACTAAATGCTATCAGCTGCAGTTGGGGTTTAGCCTGGGAACTGAAGTGAGATGACAAAAACTGATGTCATACTGCAAGTATCCCAGCAACAATATTTGAGGTATTAATTTAAGAACTCTCTGAGAGTGAGAGAAAGAGGACATTTTGAATTTTGTCTTTGACATGGAAACATCCACTCACCACTTCTGCCTGCCTCTTGTTCTGTAAGCAAGTTTTTAGATGTTTTCTTTACTTATTTAAGACTGTACTGCAATGCTGTTTTAAATATTTCCTGTGATTTTGAACTGTGATGTAACTGATTACTTACTGAATGTTGTCTTGTTCTTTTAGTATTTATTATTAAATATATTTAAAACTTTCAATTGCGACTGGTCTGTTTAGAGATATTTAAGCTCTTAGAGTACTTGCATATCTATTTGGTGACACTGTACAAGCCACTTCTAATAGTCTGTGATCTCAACTCTATACCTGTGCCAGCAGGGAGTCTTACTGGGGATCTGGAAAAAGAGAGAGAAACCAGTCCCAGACTGACTGTGGTCTCTGTGTGCTCTTAAGAGAAATTGCACTTTACTATGTGTGTACATGTCATCCTCCCAGTGTGTACATTCCCCACTGTTGCCAGTGGTCAGGACTGAGGCTTCTTGATTACTGGGCCAGTGCTGGGGCACCAGAAATGTCACCTTGATCAAAGGAATAGTTGCTGGATTACAAATAGGACATAACAAGTATCATGAGGCACTTGGGCAGGTGAAGTTCTAGGTTACAGTCAGGGTGTCCCATAAGGCTCTGTTCTAGGTCCATAATTCCTTAGGTTGTATCGTTTGTATCTTTCTATTTCATATGAGGTGTTCTACACTCTGTATGTAGATAATATTAAAATGGGAAGACTGATCACGTGTTATAGATAGGAAATGTCTGCAAAAGAACTTGACTAAACTGACCATTTGAACACAGGTGGATATTGTGCTGAAAATATTTCAAGAACTAAGCACATGAGATTTGGGAGACATAAAATGAATGAAAGAATGAATATATTTAATACAGCACAAGGTGAGTAAAACTATAGATTCATTATAAACGTTTAATACAGTACAAACTGATTGAAAATGTAGATTCATTTAAGAACCTGGGTATATGGGTCATTAGGTTCTCAATCAGTCTGCAGAACATTAGAAACCTAGCCAAAAAAATATTGAAAAGTTCCCTCTAGTCTCAAGGAAGCAAGACAAGATAGACCGTGGAAGGATTTGAGACTGTCATCCAGTTATCCAGGTTTACTTTGAAGGTGGCAAGGATGTTACCCTGCTTGACATGTAGCGGAAGTTTCATCCTGACTGAAAGATATAGTGGGGTATGAATCTATCATGTCAATGTGTTTTATTTATCTGTTAACTTTAACTGGGTATTTGAAATACTGTTTGTTCTGTGAGTGAATAGGAGGTCAAAGAGGGTTAGCTCTGTCACAGCTCAAAAAGCAAGGCACAGAAGTCCATGGAGGACTCTGTAACAGACTGAGTACACAGAGAGAGAAGTGCCAGTATGTCCCAATAATTACGATTTTTGAGGCCACTGATGTTTTTAGTTATGATTTGCTGAAATCTGTCAAGCTGAGAAACAAGTTTATGTAAATGCTTTCCAAATGGTGCTGGATTAACTTGGCTTTAATTTTTTTTTTGAGCGTATCAAGCAATTGGTTAATGATAGTTATAAAACTATAGGCTGCATAAAAAGATTTATAAAGTCTAGGAAATCAGAAATAATGAAATTATTCTTTGTAAGTTAAACTAGACTCTAGATTATGGGATAATAATAATATGTAAATCTTTAAAGAAGACTAGTGTGAATTCATGAGGAAGTGGAAATCTTCCAAGGGCATCCATTTTATTTATTATTTTATTATTTTATTTCATCCATAGATCCATATATCCATAGATGTGAAAGTTTAAGTTACTATGAAAGATTACAATATTTGACTTGTTTAAGTTACTATGAAAGATTACAATATTTGAATTGTATAGAGTCTCATTTAGATTTTTAAGAGGAGACCTTATTCAGGTATTTAGGGTATTTAGAGACAACTACCTCTAACGGTGCTTGGGGTTATGAAAGGCTAGTAGAGAATCATCAGACAACCTGTGTAGATTATATAAGAATAAAACATTTACTAATGGGTTCTCTGAGACAGTAACTGATGCCTGGAATAGACTTAACAAATTATATTAAAACATGTACCAATTTAGATATTTTTAAAATAACTAGGACACGTTTTAAGCGGATTACTGTTTTGCTATATTGGTAGGCTAGAATTATTTCCAGTGCCTGAAATAGTTGCATGTATGTATGTATGTATGTATGTTTGTATGCACGCATGTATGTGAGAACACACCAGGGGTTGTTATGGCAACAAGACATTGTTTTGAAGCATAAGTAGCCAAGATTATTTGTGCTCAAGACTCCAGTTTATAAAGTTCTCAAAAGGAACAGAAGAGACTTGTTCAAGATGAATGAGAAGTCCTTTGCTAAACTGTCAGGCAAGAAGCTGTCAAAGGCACAGTTCTGTCTAGAGATGCAGAATACAGTAAAATTGCCACTGTCAATAGATATTGATGTCATGAACTGTGAGTATGATGGATTAGATTGCTTCTCCACACTCATTCATACATTCCACATTCACACACATATACACACATATGCAAACAAACACAAACATACACAGTCATCCATGACCACTCATTCCCCTACAGACACACACATGCACTAACCACACACATACACATACTCATACCCCCACCGACCATTATGTCTCTGCAGCTGTTTACCTGATGTTACCTTTTATACAATCTCCTCATTTTACTTTAATTGGGAAATGCATCTTTTTGTCTATGTTCATAACCATAGCCAGGCATTTTTATGCCTCCACTGCATAACTGCCTTAATTGCAGACCCCCCTGGCCATGCTAATTTATGGCTCAGTTGCATAAATACCTTAATTGTATGCATTTCCATGGTAGAGTACATGGATAACTGTTTCCCCAGAGTGCCTCACTAATATTTAGCATGGCTGTGGAGACAGTGCCTCATTAATATTTAGCATGGCTATGGAGACAGAATGCCTCATTAATATTTAGCATGGGTGTGGAGACGGCCCACAGTGGTGATTCTACTAACTGTGTAGCGACACTGAAGTGGGCCTGTACCTGAATCTGAAAGGGCATCTGCCAGTGGGTGGCTCCTGAGTTAGTTCTTATTGCTGGCGGTAGCCCTTTCTGAATCCCAGGTTATGTGTATTACAGGTGATGGCATGTCACCAGTAGTTCTTCAGAAAATCAGGAAGCTTTGTATAAAGAATGAATTTATTTAAATTTGTTAATTGGGACAGAACATCAATTCATACAATTTATGGTCAAAAGGACTGCTTTTTGAAGCTGCTGAATGAATAGTATTCCTGAAAGATATTTGACACTAGAATAACTGTGATGAATTCTGAGGTGCATTTGAAATGTTACAGGTAAGGGGTACTAATTAATTGAAGCCTATAATGTTGTTGTTTGTCTTTCGGCTTTTCCCGGTTAGGGGTCGCCACAGCGGAACTCCAGTCCGCTAAATTGGCAGTAGGTTTTTACACTGCCAAATTGCCAGCTCGATGAACCACCCTTCAATGAAGGCACGCCCATTCACGCATGTCTTTCGGAATGACACTCGACCACGGGGAGGACATGCAGACTCCACACAGAAGGCACTTCCCGCACTCCAGCTGAGAAATGAACGGGAGAACCTCTTGCTGTGAGGCAACAATGCTACCGTTGCACCATCGCGGATCTATCTTAATGAAATTACTTTAGCTTAGACTAGCTTTGATCGTGTGGAAGAATTTGGAATCAACAGTGTTTAGTGCACAGTATAAAGCCATAAAAGAATTGCCGATTTTGGTTCAGGAAATAATAGGCAATATTACAGTTCTATGCGATTACAGGACTTTACTGATTTATGTTGTCTTTAAAGCTTTCAATTCATTAACACATAGGGTCTATATTAGAACATCGAAGTTTCAAAACTTCGAATGTTTTAATATCGACCCCTATTCAGTGAAAGCTGAAAATATCGAAGCAACAGAAAACCACATTTTTTCCTAGAGAAAGAATTTGGTTGTCCATTTCTGTTGCTTCGGCATTTTCAGCGCTGTGGTGGAAAGTTACGGGTTGTGTTCAGGTAAGTGTGTGATTGAGTGCGGGTTAGATTAGTTAGGGTTAGGGTGCGGTTTAGGTATGTGTGCGATTGTGTGGACATGAGGGTTAGGGCAGGTTAGGTGAGTTAGGGTTAGGGCACGGGTCAGGTAAGTGTGCAATTGTGTGGACATGAGGGTTAGGGCAGGGTAGGTGAGTTAGAGTTAGGGCGCGGGTGAGGTGAGTGTGCGATAGTGACGGAACTTAGGGTTAGGGTTTGGGTTAAGGTAAGTGGATAGTTAGTGGTGTGTGTATAGTTTAGTGTGGGGTTAGGTGTAAGATTTTAGGTGTATGTGTGTGGATTGCTGTTTGTTTGGTGTGCTTGTGTTGTGTGTATGTGTTTTGGAACAGCAAATTTTTTTCCCTAGGAAAAAATTTGCTGCTCTGTATGTTTGATGTTTTCAGCTTTCGCTGAATAGGGGCTGATATTAGAACATTTGAAGTTATGAAACTTCGATGTTCTAATATAGACCCAACACATAGTGCCATTTTTGGATATCTCTGAGTGATATGGTTTTGTGAGGAAATTGTGATACTTTCATAAATCTGTTTATGCTTACAGTGTTGTCATCTTTGGGTAATGGATATTTTGGTTCTGCTGTTAGCATGCATAAAGGCATAAAACTGGGGTATATCCTGGCCTTTGGGAATTAGATACAACTTCACACATTCATATCATGCTTAATTACTCCAATGAAATCATACTTTTTCTGAAGAAAAAATCATGGATAAGAGAAGCAGTCTTTGTATTACATGGAGAATTCAGTAGGATTGAATTGTGTTTAATTAAACAGGTAAAGGTTTTGGTTATGTTGCTCACATGGGGGGATATATTTTATTATAAGGGAAAATAAAGTATTAGAGATGCACATGGATCTGTGCTGGAGCCTCTGGTATTTGACCTTTTACTTCTCATTTCTCAAACAAGGATCCTGGTTAACAAAGTTCACAGATGATTTTAAACTGGGAGTCATCATCAAGTCCCCCCCTGACTTACAGGTACTCCAACAACAGCTTACAATTGTTAATAGCTAATATAAAAGAAAAGGCTCAAACTCAATACCAAAAAGTGCAACACTGTAGTATAGGTTCATAGATTCATGGATTACTACTAGGCTAACTGTCCTTGCGGACATTTTAAGCCTAGCCAATTACCCCATGCAAGAACCGAATATTTACCTATGTTGATATCATAGTTTTTGTGAAGAAGTCATGGAAGAGAGAAACAATCTTCAAGTTGCAGAGAGAATTCAATAGGATTTGATTGTATACAAATGAATAGGTAAAGGTTTTGGGATGTTGCTCAGATGGATGGACATATCTTAGTAGAAGGAAAATTAAGGATTTTGGGAATGTGTTTAGTGGTAAGAAGGTTGTTTTCTCCAGGTGGCAACAGAGGCTTAAAAAGCCTAGTGTCATTGTTAGTATGTGCACATTTTAAGACTTCTTATCAGAAAGTGGTTTACAGGATTATAGGAAATAAAAGGCAATTGAATAACAAGATCATTTACACACTGCCAATACTCACCCTCATGCATATTTAATAAATTCAGTGCTTCTTCTCTCCTTTAGTTGTTTTGCAAGGGTATTTAGTCTATTTGAAGATGTTAAGACTTAGAAAAATACTTTTAGATACTGTGCTTTCCATTTTTAGGGCTCCAGACTGAATCCTGTCAAAAGAGGTGAGGTTTATAATGTCACAAAGAAGGGTGGTTTGAGTCTAAATCCAGCTTTTTATCTGCATCTCTGCTATTATTTTACATATATTCTAGTCCTGGTGACTGTAAAAATATTTTTTCAGCTGAAATATTATGATTCTTGAGATGATACACTACAAAGGAAAGAAAAAATGCTTCCTATAGATTGTTATATTTATGAGCATAACTAGATTTTTTTACTGGAAGTTGAACATTACCCAGAAGGGATGGGTAAAGCAATTTGGTTTCAGTCCATCAAAGTGCGCATGTTATTTTAGTGATCCCCTTGAATTTTGAGATATTGAGAATTTATTTAATTTATAAAGCAGAAAGGAGTGTGTTAGGAATATCCCTGAATGGGGAAATTTTCTTTAGTGGCTTCTCTTGGGGAAACGATGTGTTACATGTGTGATGACATTACTGTACAGGAAAATGTGGCATAGATCTAAACAGTGTGAGATGTAGAATGTGACTTTAGAGGTGGGTAACGAGACTTGTGCTTGTGAGAGTTTTCACAACATTTCAATGAGTTGTATTAGGAAGAGAGTGAGACACTGATTACTTATTCTGTGTTGCATAATGAGAGGTTTCTTACTCAGACAAAATCAGGCAGTAAGTTTATAAGCTGCAGATTCAATGTGGGGTAAGTCCAAGACTCACAGCATTTTAGAGCCCAACTAGCACTAAGTACTAAAGGTGTCACAGATAAGAAAATGTAGAGTTCTAAACCTATTTTTGTCTAAGGGAAACAGAAAGTTAAAAAAATGGAACTCTCTAGCGGTCTGCCTTGGTAGAAACATAAAAGTAGAAGGACATTTTTTTGTCTCTAACTAGACTTTTCTAGAGGAAGACATAGAAGAAAATGCAATGTGTTTTGGGAAGAGGAAACTATACCTCCCACCTCAATACAAGCTAGTGAAGAAAGTAACCCTGAGTCAGTAGACTTAGGTTAGTCACATAAACTTTGAAAAAGAAAAACAGGAAGATGACACTTTGGGCAAGAGGGAATATACCCACAGTTAGAGGGGAAGATGGCAAGCAGGATGTTTACATTACTTCTTACCTTTATTTTGAAATAAAATCACCTGAGTTAAGACAGTTTGGAAATCATACATTGGATGCACGTACCAAAACCATACAGGACACTAGTAATGCAGCTTGTCCATAGTCATGTATTAGGAGGTCACCTGGGCTGAACAAAATCAAAATTCACAAAACTTGCTGTAGTGCATTACAACAACCATCTGAATGAAACCTGGAAAATTATTTATTTAAAATGTTAAGCGCTTTTGTTCCTATTGTTGGAACTTCATCAGAACATTATGCATCTGAGATAAAGTCACATTTGAATAAACCATGCTCAAAAATCCCATGTTTAAAAACAATCTAATCCAAAAACCATACTCAATTAAAACAATTAAACAATTAAAACTATCTAATTAAGCATTGTAATGCTTTAATTTTAAAACCGAATTAATAGAACTGGGAAACTAGTGCCATCCAACTTCAAATGCCACTTCAACTCATACTTTACCAAATGTTCCTCAGTTATAAAACCCCATGGGTCAAACACAATCTGCTGTACATATTACTGACAAAACAAAATAAAGGTCACTTTCTTTTTCAATACTTTTTTTATTATTACATTTACCAAGGATAGTAAGGCCATTGCACATGTTTTGTATAAAATGGAATGGAAAGGTTCACACAGATACAGAAATGGAATACTTAACTAATCTCACTATATTTTCCTGACTGATCTAAAGAATTACTGTCCTCTAATTCACTTACTAGAGCAAGGCAAAATGATGTAGGTGAGTAGTCCTTCTTTGTCAGGTTTCAAAACAGACTGCTCTGAGACTCCTGTCTCATCTAGTATTAAAACATCATTCCAGTGTTGGCTTACAGAATGACATCACTCACATCTGGTCATCTGACTTCTGGTTCCCACACTACCCCGTTTACTAGCAGCTGAACCAGAATCTAGCACATATGTGTCATAATACACACATGAAGAGCTTGGCTAAGATGTGTTATAGCATCTGGAAGCTATAAAACCATTTCAAAAATGTCCACCCTTCCACAGTAACAGTTAATTCACTCCTAGGGATAATACAGTATGATTCCTAGTCTTGGTTTTCACAGACATTTTGTCTCTGGCTGCAATCAGAACTGTAAGATACAATCTTTATGGCCTAATCCAGGCAATTTAATTTCAGACTATTTTTCATAGCTAGCTGGACTGAGATTAATCTCTTCTCTTCCAGTATCCTTGTTACAATATATTCATTTCAACAGTTACAATATAGCCTGAGAGCCAGGTGTATTTCCTTTATGTCCAGCAGGACCCACTGTTGGTACATTTTTAAAACAAACAGCTTTACAAATACATTTTCAACACACGCAACTCTGCAAATCAGTATGATATACAAATGGAATATAATTATTTACAAAACTCCAGAAAGCTATGTTGGCATATGTTACATATCAACTGTCTTACTTCTCCTGGCATAGATGGCAATACCTCACATTGTCACATCTCAGAATAAATATTTAACTTTCACTGTCAAAAGAGCCATCACTTTCTGTTTAATGACTAGCAGGTACCTCTTGACCTTTTATAACATTGTTTTTCATGTGAACTGAATGCATTGAACTTCTTTCCAAAGCATTTTGGTTTTAATTGCCAATCTTCTTATGCACTTCTAAATCTAAGAAAGTAATACTTTTCTGACTGTAAATGAAATTTTGAAAATTCTGAAGCTTCATTTAAATGTTTCATAAAATCTAACTTTTCCCATCATTCTATCACACAATAATAGCATAATCAGTAGTGGTATACACTGCATACATATTCATACATATTTATACATATTCCCTGAAATCAAAGAAAACTAATAGTGCATGCATTATGTATATATATATATATATATATATATATATATATATATATATATATATATATATATATATATTTTTTTTTTTTCTCAATGCATTCTGACTGGATATTTTAATGTTACCCTATCTGAATTCAATCTTACTATGTTCGAAATTTTGCTATGTGCTCATTTATATATTATATTGCTGCCTGACAAATGGTGATGTATTTTCTTCTCTTTGGGCTTGGGTCCTGCCTGAAAAGGGTCAATAGACCAGTCCACTTACCCAGTGAACAAATAGTAAATAAATAAAGAAAGAATAAACACATAAATGAAACTATGGGCTTAGCAAAAGTTGATTTATACATTTCTTCCTTCTCTCAACTTTTCATAAACAGGTTTGCATAATTGGGTGCCATGGCTGCCCTCAGCCACTTAGGTTCATAGGTTCATAGGTAGGTACTAGGCTATCTGCCTGAAGATATTTATAAGCCTAGCCAGAATGTGTTGGCTTTCACCGCCCCCTTAGATTAGTTTCCTGTGCCTCTGTCCAGAAGAGCCACTGAAGTGATCCCCGGGGTAAACTTTCTGTTTCCCATCCACTCGTCAAGGTTTCTTTTGAAGAGTGTTAGCGAGGAGCCCTGCCTAATGTAGATTGGAATCTTGTTCCAAAGCATGGAAGTCTCTGGGACAGGAATCTATCCTCCAGCACATCCTACTTATTGTTGTGGTGATGTTTAGATCCCTAGAGTGCGTGGCTCGAGGGGATAAGGTTTTCTTTAGGTGGAGCATGTCCATCAATTCTGGGTTGTACATGGCCTTGTATGTCAGGCAGAGATCATCTCTGAGTAGGCGGTATGCAACCGAGTACAGCTTGAGTTTCTTCAGTCGAGCTGCATAGGGCATCTGTTTGAGGCCAGCGATCCTCTTGGTGAGGCACTTCTGTGGTCTTTCCAACTGTTGCAGGTGTCTTGTAAGGTATATCCCAAATGAGGCGTTGTACTCTATGATGGGTTTGATGAGTGATGAGTAGAGGGGCACAATGACCTCTTTTGATCTGGACGCAAACCCTTTTGTGATTAGGTGGGCCATGTAGAAGGATTTTCTAACCACTTTGGCAATGTGACTATCAAAGGTGAGATTTCTATCTACTTGGGTCCCCAGATCCCTTATTACGTCTTCTGTATTTAGGGGACTACCACCTATGTGGTAGTTTGTGGGCACTTTGTTTTTTCCAAAGGGGATGACTATGCACTTTTTGGCATTTAGCTTGAGGCCATGATTTTTGACACCAGGTATCTGTCTCAGTGAGACCCTTTTGGAGGATGTCTGTGTCAGCCAGAGAATCAATTATAGCCCCTAGTTTGCAGTTGTCTGCGAACTTGGTCAGCCATACTCCTCCTGTGCTTGCCTGTACCTCTGAGAAGTATATGACAAACAGGAGGGGTCCTAGGACTGAGCCCTGGGGAATGCCGCTTGTAACCGGTTTAGAGTCAGACCTAGCTCCTGCAACTCTCACTATGTGGGTTCTGTCTGTGAGCCAGTTGGCAACACATCTTGTAACGTAGGGGTTTATGTTCAGGCTGGTGAGCTTGTCTATAATACCAGAATGGGGAATGGTGTCAAAGGCCTTTGCGAGGTCTAGGTAGGCTGTGTGTACCACCTTTCCCTTGTCTATTGCCTTGGCAACTGTCTCAAAGAAGTTCACCAGGTTTAGGAGGCATGATCTGCCCTTAACAAAGCCGAACTGGGTAGGGTCCAGTGTTTGGAGGTTCCCAATGTCTCTGTTAATGAGTTCCATGATGATGCGCTCCATAGCCTTGCAGACCAAGCTAGTTAGGCTTTTAGGGCAATAGTTCCTGGAGTCTTTTGTGGCTCCACCTTTGTGGAGTGGAATGGAATAACCATTGCTGTGCACCACTCTATGGGTACGTAGCCTGTGGAGAGCCTGAGTTTGAATAGTGTGTTTAGGTGAGGTGTTAGTTCGTCTTTGAGCTTGTGTAGGACACAGCCTGGGAAACCATCTGGTCCCACTGATGCTGTGTTTTTGGCTTTGGAGAGGGCTGTTTTAATCTGAGTGTCTGTGATATCAGGGACTCAGTTTTCTGTTTATAAAAAGCAGCATCAACTTGCATATAATTGCTTGTAAGAATCACATCTAGCATCATTGTAACAAGCCTCACCTGGGCAGTTGAAAATTTGGTCACATCATACAATTCCTTACTAATCATTTGTAATCCCAAACCATTAGGGATAAGTTATTTTATGTATAATTTTTATTTTATTTTACATTTGTTAACCGGGATGGTCCGACTGGATACATATCCTTTTTCAGCAGAGGCCCGGGGAGAAAAGCTCCAACAGAGTTACATTGATAATTAGGTACAGTAAATGAGCTGAAAGAACTTAACAAAAACATAGGCTATTTACATACAAGTACAAGACTGCCATTACTATTTCTGAGATTACTACAAATGTAACATTAATAACATATTAGCAAGGATGGTAGGCAGTATAATGACATAGAGTTAGACAGGATACATATTTCTTTATCACAGTATACAAAGTACTTATCATCTCAGCTAGTTGTTTATGTTTTAGTTAATGGCACAGAGCTAGTCTGGTTTTGAGCAAGGACATAGCCAGTGTGACTTGAAGTGGAGTTTTAGACTATTTTTGAATTGACTTAGAGAAGTTGCAAGCGTGATGTTATTTGGGAGAGAGTTCCATATTTTACCAGTGGTGTTGGCAAATAGCGCGTCACCACCTAGGTTGAGAGATTTAGTTGTTTGGACAAGGAGTCTGTTTGCTGAGCGAAGGCAGCTTAGATTGGAGTAGGGAGTCATTAAGTTTTTAGTGCTGGGGTATTCTCAGGTTGTTTAAGGATTTTGAAGGCCTTTATGAGTTGGGACTGGTGAAGAAGGTGTGGGAATTCTATCCATCCAAGCTTTTTCAGGTTAGTACAGTGGTGTGTTCTGTAGGGTAGGCCTGTAACGAACCTGGCAATGTGATTATAGCAGGATGAGAGCTTGGCCAGATCAGATTTGTTAAGGTGAGTGAGGACAGGAGAGGCATATAGTAGGGTAGAGAGAAGGTGTGAAAGGGCTGTGGCTGCCCTGGCATTCGGGGTAAGGAAGGCTTTAATTCTATATAGGGTCCCAAGTTTCTTGTTGACTGACTTAATGGCTTGGTTGATATGTATATCAAATCTGAGTTTATTGTCAATGTTTACTCCTAATAGCTTTGTATAGGTGTCTGGGGAGATGATGGTCCCATTATTGGATTTTATAGTGAAGTTTTCAGTCGGAGATCTATTGGTTGGGTAGAAGAAAAGTAACTTGGTTTTGTTTGGATTTAAGATCAGGAGATGGTTGGCAAGCCAGTTTTCGACTTTGGTGAAGCTATGTTGGGTGGTAGTTAGTAGATTTGCAAGAGAGGCATTGGAACATATTATAGTCGAGTCATCTGCATATTGAATGCGGGTGGCTTCAGGGATGACTGTTTGGATGTCGTATATGAAGACTGAAAAGAGGAGAGGTCCTAATATGGAACCTTGAGGAACTCCTATGGTATTTGGTAGTAGGCAGGAGAGCTTGTTTTGCCACATTACTGCTTGTTGTCTCCCAGTGAGGTAAGCCTGAAACCAGTCAAGGGCTGGAGTATCTAGATACAGGGTTTTTAAAGTATATAGAAGTAACTGATGGTTTACCATATCGAAGGCTTTCGATAGGTCCAGGAAGAGAGCGGAGGATATTTTTTATTATTCCGGTTAAGATTAATGTTTTCAGTAAAAGAGAGGAGGGCAGTGGTTGTACTATGATGGGGTCTGAATCCATGTTGAGAGTCTGTGAGTAGTTTATTTTGGGTTAGATAGAGCATTAGTTGGTTGTGCATGCACTTTTCCATAATTTTGGCAAGTGGTGATAGTATGGCTATAGGTCTATAGTTGGATAGTTCTGTGGATGAACCTCCTTTGTGGAGTGGAATAACTTAGGATATTTTCCAAATTGAGGGGATTGAGGCCTCGGTTATGGTTCTGTTAATTAGGATTGAGATAGGGTAAGCTACGACATCTGCAGCAATTTGCAGGTATTCAGCCGGCAGAAGATCGGCTGAAAGGGTGGTTGGCTTCAGTTTTTTCAAAAGGGATCTGATAAAGGATGTGAACACTGGCTGGAAGTTAAAAGAGAGTGGTGAGTCAGGTATAGTGTTTATAGAAGTGTGGGGAGGAGAACGTTGGTTAGCTAATGACTGGATGGTTTCTGTGAAGAAACTATTGAATGAATTGGCTATATCTTCTTGGCTCTTGTCAGATAATGTTCCTGGGGTCGGAGTAGTGGATTTGCCTGGTTGGAGAAGTTTATTTATGCCTGCCCAGTACTTTTGAGGGTTATTCTGATGGTTATGTTGCAGATTGTAGAAGTAATTTTTCTTATCTAGTATGATGGCTTTTTTAGTCTCATTTCTAAGTTGTTGGAATTTGATACGATCTAGGGGTAGTTTGGTAGTCGCCATTTATCCCACGCTTTGTCTCTAGTTGTTATTTTGGTTTTGGTGTCTGTTGTTAGCCAGGGTGCTAGTTGAGTTTTAATTCTTATTGAGCGTTTAGGGGCATGCGAGTCAAGTATAGTAAGGAATGAATTGTTAAATGATGACACTGCCTCATCAAGGGGAAGGAACTTTAGTTTTGTCCAGTTACATGATTTGAGTTCAAGTTGAAATTTAGTTGGGTCAACGTTTTTCTTGGATCTGATAGACCTATAAATAGGTAAGCTTGTACAATTAATTTTGTCTTTCATGATGTATGTGAGCAGGTGATCACTAAGATCATTAGGAGAGTTCCAGACATATAGTTCTGGGATGACTGTTGGTGAGTATCCAGTGTAGTATACTCTACTTTTGGTTATTGTTACCTGTACATGTGGTAGATGATATTATCTGAGAGAATCCATGTAGGTTAACAGGGATGGGGTTGGACTGTGCTGTGCATTGGTTCCAGTCAATATTAACATCACCCAGGACAATGGTTTCTTGAGGGTAGTTGTTGGCTATCCAATGTAGAATGACCTCTAGTGTTTCTACATTGTTCCCAGGGGGAATATAGGTGACAATTAGGTTAATGCCCTTATGATTATTTAGTAGAAGTTTTAGAGCTAGTATTTCAGCGTTAGAGACCTGGGGTGGTTGTATAGGGTTAGTTATGATGTTAAGTGTGCTATTATATAAGACGGCTATTCCACCTCCTCTTTTCTTTACTCTATCTGCCCTAAGTATATTGTAACCAGGAGGCAGGATCTCATTGTCTTTGGTTGATGGCAGGAGCCATGTTTCAGATAGACACATTATGTTGGGGAGGTATGTGGCTAGTACAGCATGCAGGCTATGTATCTTATTGTTTAGGCTTCTAATGTTTAAGTGGCATATTAGGAGGGAGTTGACCAGTCGGTGGGAGAGTGGTGGGCTGGTAGGATTTTGAGATAAGGTTGGGCCTGGATTAGGATGGATGTCCCCATCTTTAGTTATGTTTTTTCTTAGATACGCTAGTAGTCTAATAACTTTGAATAGTAGTTTTAGTTCATATTTGGATTTTGGTGTTGATTGGAGTGGTTTTTAGAAGCAAGTGGTTGGAATTTATAATTTTTGGGGTAGTGTAGTAGTGGGCAAGTTCCGCAGTCAGTGGAGGTAGGGAGGTCTTGGTTTGGCATTTTGGATAAGAGAAACCTACGAATGTGAGATTTTCATAGCTAGTAAGAAAGTATGGCAGAATTAAGAGTGGTAAGATAAGAGGAAGGAGTTTATAATTATTTATAGACATGTTATATGTCATCAATGGGTGGGGTCAATGTGCTTCAGAGGAATAGTAGTGGTTAAACAGTAAAGTGGTGGGGGGGAGGAAATTGGAGAGGAAGTTGTGTAGGTTGGAGAGGAAGTAGGGGTGTGGCCTAGTGGCTATAAATGTAGACACAGTGGGGCAGGTGGGATAAGGGGCAGGGAGGGGAGCGGCGAGCCCCAGCGTGAGGGCTGCGGAGCGGGGCTAACCCAGTCCCAGTTTTTGGTCCTATGAGTGGGGTAAATAGTCTGATAATGTAAGTAAGCAGATTGGAGTACAGGCTTGAAATTCAACATAAACATATACAGTTGTAAAATGTCTAATACAATTCAACATAAATAGGCATTTACAGTTGTAAAACACTTACTGGAGAGACACTGAGCCTTCATGGGGCCTGTAGCAGAGT
>NC_056726.1:1559170253-1559227753 GCF_019279795.1 Protopterus annectens
ACATAACCGAAAACACTGCACACACTACACTAAACATACAACACAACACCCACATCACAACATAAACAAAATAAAACACACATACACAACTCACACACACATAAGCAGGGCAAGCCCCTGCACCCCCCCTACTTATATATACTAACTCCAAGATCGCACAAACAACACAAAAGCTCACTCACACACGCACATTCTCCTATCCCTCACACACACTCTAACTCCAACTCAAAACCCTTACAAAACACTCACTTACCTGACATAACACCTACATCCACACACGGCACCGCGCACCACCAAAACACAAGCCCGGACATTACGTAGCGCAACTTCATAACCACAAATTCGACATATATTCGACATATGTGAAATTTGATTATGAATGTTCACTATTTCAAACATTCAACTTTATAGCTTCGAGATAATGAAATTCGACATTTCAGTATTTCGATGTTATAAAGTGAACCCATATATATATATATATATATATATATATATATATATATATATATATATATAAAACTTGATTATCTTTGATTGTAGCAGAGACTATCTACTGTTTTTTTTATTTACAAAGATATAAATTCCTCATGTTTCCCATGCATTTCTGCACTGGGTAAATTCCTGACTGGATGGACTAGTAATGTGTCTCTTGAAGACTTGCCACTCTAAATAATTTCTTATTAACCCACAATGTGCCTATTGTTGTTGCTGTTGTTCATAGGTTCATAGGTGTGTACTAGGCTAATGCCCTGGAGCCTTTACAAGCCTAGCCCATAGGATTACCCTAGCATTGTGCCACCTAACCTTAGTTCCCAGTGCCTCTGTCGAGCAGAGCCACTAGATTGATCCTCGGGATGAATTTCTATTTCCCATCCACTCATCAAGATTTTTCTTGAAGTGGACCAGTGAGGTGCTTTGTTTGACATGTATGGGAAGTCTGTTCCATAGCATGGGCAGTCTCTGGGTTATGAAGCTGTCCCTCTAGCATGTTCTGTTGATTGTGGTAATGAGGTTGAGGTCTCTGGAGCGCATGGTGTGACGGGATCGGGATTTCTTTAGATGTAGAATTTTGAACAGAGCTGGGTCAGACATGCCTTTGTAAGTCAAGCAGAGATCGCCTCTAAGTAGGCAATATGAAACAGAGAATAGTTGGAGTTTTCTGAGTCTGTCCATATAGGACAAGTGTTTAAGGCCTAGGATCCTCTTTGTGAGGTACTTTTGTGGCCTCTCCAGTTGTTGCAGATGTTTAGTGAAGTACATGCCAAATGGGGCATTGTACTCGATGATTCGCCTAATGAGGGAAGAGTAGAGGGAGACAATGACCTCTTTCTTCCTGGATGCAAAATTCTTAGTAATAAGATGTGCCACATAGAAGGACTTTCTTACCACAATGGCAATGTGGTGGTCAAAAGGGCCTGTGTTCCTAGATCTCTTATAACGCCTTCTGTGTTCAGAGGACGTGGTAATTCATGGAAACCATGTTTTTCCCAAAGGGGATGATGACACATATTTTGGCACTGAGCTTAAGGCCATGGTTCTGACACCAGTCGTTGGTCTCAGTGAGGCCTTTCTGTAGGATGTCAACATCACTTGGGATGTTAATAATAGCTCCCAACTTGCAATCATCTGAGAACATTGTCAACTAGAGTCACTTTGTGTTGGCCTGGACTTCAGAGAAGTAGATACCAAACAGGAGAGGACCCAGAACCGAACCCTGTGGGACTCGGCAGTCTGACTTGGAGTCAGCTACTTTCACACTGTGGGTTCTGTCTGTGAACCAGTTTGTAACCCACCTAGTGATATAGGGGCTGATGCCTAGCTTAGTGAGTTTTTCTATGATTCCTGAATGGGGAATGGTATCAAAGACCTTGGCTAGATCGAGGTAGGCGGTATGAACCACCTTGTCTTCATCCACAGCTCTGGTAACTGACTCAAAGAAGTCAACCAGGTTGAGCAGGCATGATCTACCCTTCACAAAACCAAACTGTGTGGGATCCAGAGTTTGGAGATTCCCTATATCCTTGTTTAGTAGGTCCATGATGATGTGTTCTATAGCTTTGCATATCAGATTTGACAGGCTAATGGGGTGATAGTTCACAGGGTCTGTAGTCACTCTTGCTTTGTGGATAGGGATGACTGTAGCAGTGCACCATTCGGTAGGGACAAAGCTTGAGTTGAGGCTGTGATTAAACAGGACACACAGGTAAGGTGCCAGTTCAATCTGGAGTTCATGTAGAACACAGCCAGGGATGCTGCTGCCAGGACCCATGGAAGTTGTATTCTTGGCCTTGGATAGTGCTGTTTTAAACTGTGCAGCAGTAGTACTGGGTGCCTGGCAATCTACTGGCATTGTGATTGGTCCTTTGCAGGGGGTAAAGTTGGCACTGAATCAGTCGGCCAGTATATTGGAAATATCTGTTGGCTCAGTATAGGAGGTACCATTGTGCAGTAGCTCACAGCAAATCTGGGTTTTGCCGTGGAGATTCTTTACATAACTATAGAAGGCCTCTTGGTTGTCTTTACCATCTGCTGCAATTCTGTTTTCATAGCTAGCTTTAGAGGATTTGATGCGGGATCTCAACTTTTGTTGAGGCTGATAAGGGGGTTTTTCCAGTCTTGGGACTTCACCTTATTCCGCATCAATTTCCTCCTGTTGTAGAGTTTGTTTATGGCAAGGGACCACCAGATTGGCTTCCTTTTTTTGAGGAGAGCGTCTTAGTTCTATTGGGTATGGCAAGATCCATGCATTTGTGTACGTATTCATACAGTGCATTGGTGTATGATTCTGCGGTCATGCAACTATTCTCCATTTGCATGGGTGCCGTGAAGTTAGCCACCTCTGTTTTTAGGAGCCCAAAGTTAGCTTGGAAGATGTTTTTCATGGTGGTTACCTTTGCAGAGGTGGTGGGGTGGTGGGAGGGATGTGATTTCCAAGGTGATTAGTTTGTGGTCGGATCTAACCAGGGAGGAGTTGACTATTGGTGTAGAGCAATGGTCGCCCATGTTAGTAATGACCAGGTCAAGGATGTTGCTACCTCTAGTAGGGTTAAGAACAAGCTGGTCCAGGGCATTGAAAATAATGAATTCCAGGAAACATGGGCAAGTGCACTGGTACATGAGTAGCTTTCCCAGTTAATGGAGGGGTAGTTGAAGTCGCCCAGTACGAGAGTGTTAGGTTGGACCCTAATATTCTCCAGGGTGCTTAAAATGTGGAGTGTGAGTCTTGGGATTTAGTTGGGGACCTATAGCAGGCTATGACCTGAATCGCTGTCTAACCCAATGTTAGCTGCACCTGAAGTATCTCTGATGTGTTATGTTGGGCTACCAGTCTGGGGGTGTGCCCATCCTTCAAGAATATGCAAACACCACTGCCTTTGGAGCTTCGGTCCAAGTTCTGGGTCTGAAAGGTGTGGAATGAGTTATAGCCTGATAGTGCAGGAGTGCTTTTTGTTGCCTTGAACCAGGTCTCTGTTTCCTTGTAGAATGTTTAGTGCTGGTAGCACTTTTGTGTGCTACAATAATTGCTAGAAGTCTGGTAAAGTGCTAGACTAAAAAGCTATTAAAAGTGCAGGAGAGGAGAGAACAAGCAGTTCTAAGGGAAAAATTGAATAGCAGACCTTGGCATCACTCAGAAGCTTATAAACAGTCCTGGATACAGCACATCTGTATCTGGACTAGACTAGTTACAGGAAAGGCAGGAAAAGTGCAAATGCAGGCTTTTAAACCAGAAAGTTGAAAGAGATGGAAAAACTGCCCAAATGGCCAATAAACATTGTTGTTGTTCTTCTCCTCCTCCTCTTTTTGGCACCTCCACCATATAGATAAGATTTGTGTGTCCTGAGAAATTCTGGGGTTCATCCCAACCCTGCAGCTGACTTTTTGTCCTTATTCAGGCCAAAATGCCTTGTCGTATTATTATATTTCTCTGGCTCACTCTTACCAAATCTTGGAGATTAAGTCCTTCCCATAACAAGGGGATGAAATTCCCATATCTGCTTTCCACAACCAACAGGAGTTCTCCCAGTCAGATATCCCAGGCAAATATCCTCCACACATGCAGTGGAATATATACAAATATTTCCTTCATGCTAAGCATAGAGCATTGGTGGGTGATATAAAAAATGCATTTGCGCGGGGGTTAGCTAGGGTTAAACTATTCCCAACTCCACAAAGTCTACTCCTCAGGTTTTCCCTTGTAACTAGACAAACCTTCAACTTTAGCACTCAATCCATTCATTTTACAGCCCAGCACTTGCTTAAAACTCATAACAAGTACGAAATACCCCTAGCACTAGCCCCCCTTATACTGTCCAGAAGGGCAAGGCTGTCTATTCGTCCACTCCAGTCAATCAGAAAACCAGCTAACTCTACCTATTCACGCATGTCCAAAGGGCAGTTTCCGGTGTACTCTCCAGTTCAACTAGTGAATCTGACCATTTTGAGGCAATGTTACAACTGCCTCATATACACAGACAACCCTCTCCTCCTACCACCATACACTAATATATGCAAGAGATGCAATTATACAGCCAGACTGGAGGCAAAGCTCTCTCAACCCAAGATTGGAACTGACAGTCAAGAGGAGAAGAAAAATACTTGCAACACACCACCAGTCTCACATAGACCTAACAAACCAACACAGGCAAATAACACACATAAATACATGAAAACATACTCGGAGGCTCTAAATAAAAATCTGCAAAAGCAACAGAGACCTCCAAAGCAGACATCCAAGCAACCTCCACAACCCATCACCAACCATGAAACACATACTTCACATAATCAGTGTGTCACGCAATCACAGCCCTTAAGGCAAAATAACATAACCAACACACTATAGACGACTCTATAGTCAGGCACACTGATGTCCCACCAACTAGGCTGGACAAGGAGAAGGTTACAGTTAGCTGCCTGTCGGGCGCCAGGATCTGCCACATAACACAAGCACTCAGGTCACTCCAGAACAAGTACAAATACGGCTCTGTCATTGTACATGTTGATGTGAATGACCTGAGACGTATCTCTCTGGACTACATGAAAAGAGACATGGAAGTGCTCTCTGATCATGTAGCCCAAGCAGGTATGAAAATGACCCTGAGTAGTGTCCTACTCTCACCAAGAATGATGCTACAGTATAAAGGAAAAATGATCAACTTCAACAATTGGCTAAGTTTCTCGTGTCATTCAAAGGGGATCCAGTATCTGTCTGCCTGGGATGACATGCTCGACAAGCCACGTTGCTTCACTAGAGATGGCTTGCACCTGTCACCCTTAGGCATTTGAATACTGACAAAGGCTCTTGTCACCCCCATAGTGTCTTTTTTAGGCAAGGCTCAAAAGACAAACCCACCACCGTAAATAGCACAAGTAACCAAAAACTGAGGGTAATGCTACTCAACGCCAGAAGTCTAAACCTCAAAATGCATGCACTCAAGGCACTCCCCAGTATGGAGAATATCGATATCTGTGCAGTAACAGAAACCTGTTTTAAGGCTCCTGAGAGCACCCCAGCACTACCAGGCTATAACTCATACCATACATTTGACCACAGAATCCGGACCGAAACACAAAAGGCGGGGGTGTATCCATATTCATCAAGGATACTCACACCTCCAGGTTAGTGATGCAGCATGATGCATCAGAGATCATCCAAGTGCAACTAACAATGAGCAAAACTGCAATTCAAATTGTAGCTTGCTACAGATCACCCACCATGACCCAGGACCCCCATTCCACATTTCTGGAGACACTGGGAAATATGAAGGTCCTACCAAACACCCTAATACTGGGTGATTTCAACTACCTAAACATTAACTGGGAGAACTACTCAAGTACTAATTCCCTTGCCCATTGCTTCCTAGAATTTATAAACTTGAACACCCTGGATCAACTGGTTAACACCCCCACCAGAGGGAGCAACATATTGGACCTGGTCATCACCACGGTGTCCCACACCTGATGGCAACCCCTCACAGGTTAGATCAGACCATAGACTAACCACTCTGGATACTCACATTCTGCCCCAAACCCCAATCAAGGAAACCACCATGAAAAACTTTTCAAAAGCAAACTTCACGTTGCTTAAGACTGAGGTGGAAAGGTTCACAGCCCCCACGCCAATGGACAATGCTGTCCAAGCTGCTGAAACTTATACAAAGGCATTCTATGATCATCTGCAGGAATGCATGGATTGTGCTATCCCAAGTAAAACCAAGACTCACTCCCCCAAAAAAAGGAAACCAGTCTGGTGGACCTCTGCCATAAACAGGCTCTACAACAGAATGAGGAAACTAGTACAGATAAGAGCAAAATCCCTCAAAGGAAAGACATCCCTGATCAGTATCAGCAAGAAACTATGATCCCTCATTAAATCATCCAAGGCTAGCTTCGAAAGAAAAATTGCCAAGGACTCCAAAGATAACCACAAAGCATTCTTTAGCTATGTCAAGAACCTAAGTGGAAACTCTCAGATCTGCTCTGAGTTGGTGCATAATGGCACAGAATACAGTGAACCGACTGATATTGCCAACATTTTGGCAGACAGGTTCAGTGCAAACCCTCTCACCCCCTAAAGAGCCCATAACCATACCAGAAGAATGTAAGGCCCCAGCAATCACCGACACACAGATTAAAACAGCCCTATCCAAAGCCAAAAACACAGCCTCAATGGGACCGGATGGTGTCCCAGGCTGTGTCTTACAAGAGCTCCAAAATGAACTAACCCCTCACCTAAACACACTGTTCAAACTCAGCCACTCTACAGGCTACATACCCACAGAGTGGCACACAGCAACAGTTATCCCACTCCACAAAGGTGGAGCCACAACGGACCCCGGGAACTATCGCCCTATAAGCCAGACTAGCCTGGTCAGCAAGGCTATGGGGCGCATCATCATGGAACTTATTAACAGAGACATTGGGAACCTCCAAATTTTGGACCCCACACAGTTTGGCTTTGTTAAGGGCAGATCATGCCTCCTAAACCTGGTGGACTTCTTTGAGACAGTTACCAAGGCATTAGATGACGGTAAGGAGGTCCACACAGCCTACCTAGACCTCGCAAAGGCTTTTGACACCCATTCCCCATTCTGGTATTATAGAAAAACTCACCAACCTGAACATTAACCCCTACTTCATGAGATGGGTTGCAAATTGGCTCACGGACAGAACCCACACGCTGAGAGTTGCAGTCTCTAGGTCTGACTCTAAACCGGTTACAAGTGGCATCCCCCAGGGCTCAGTCCTAGGACCTTTCCTGTTCGGTATATACTTCTCAGAGGTACAGGCAAGCACAGCAGAACTTTGGCTGACCAAGTTCGCAGAAGACTGCAAACTAGGGGCCATAACTGATTCTCTGGCTGATACAGACTCTCTCCAGAAGGGTCTCACTGAGACGGATACCTGGTGTCAAAATCATGGCCTCAAGCTGAATGCCAAAAAGTGCATAGTCATCCCCTTTGGAAAAAACAAAGTACCCATGAACTACCACATAGGTGGTAGTCCCCTAAATACAAAAAAAGTAATAAGTGATCTGGGGACCCAAGTAGATAGCAATCTCTCCTTTGATAATCATATTGCCAAGGTGGTTAGAAAATCCTTCTACGTGGCCCACCTAATCTCAAAAAGGTTCTCATCCAGAACAAAGGAGGTTATTGTTCCTCTTTACTCATCACTTATTAGACCCATTATTGAATACAATGCCCCATTAGGGATGTACCTTACAAGACACCTGCAACAGTTGGAAAGACCACAAAAGCACCTCACCAAGAGGACTACTGGCCTCAAACAGATGACCTATGCAGCCCGACTAAAGAAACTCCAGCTGTACTCGGTTGCATACCGCTTACTCAAAGGTGATCTCTGCTTGCCATACAAGGCCATGTCCAACCCAGAATTGATGGATATGCTCCACCTAAAAAAAAAACAAATCCCTGAGAGCCACACACTCTAGGGATATAAACCTTACCACAACGATAAATAGGACATGATGGAGGCATAGATTCCTGACCCAGAGACTCCCCATGTTTTGGAACAAGATTCCAATATACATCAGGCAGAGCCCCTCACTAGCACTCTTCAAGAGAACCCTTGACGGGTGGATGGGAATCCGAAAATTTACCCCAGGGATCACTGCAGTGGTTCTGCTGGACAGAGGCACAGGAAACTAATGGCTCTGCTAGTCAGTGGCACAGGGAACTAATCTAAGGGGGTGGCAAAAACCAACACACTCTGGCTAGGCTTATAAATGGCAGATAGCCTAGTACTTACCTATGAACCTATGATGGAAAGAATGTAACAAGGATCTTGCACAATGGCAGGAAATGTGCAGGAGGTGGAAGGCTCAACATCATATTGGCAAGATCTATAAATTAGCTCTGCAACTTCAACAAATTAAATCTAAGATTCAGACCTTCATTAACATCAGAACAGAAACTACTCATGCCAGACTGCATTTGCAATATCACGAGGTATCACCTCACGGCTACTCCTGAATGGTGTGGAAGTACAGAGCCAAAGCAGGGCTATTTTTCCCCTTGCACTTGTCTGAAGGGATGATTGTTGCTGCCTTATAGAGCAGTAGGTTGTAGAAACCTATACAGATCACTGCAAGAGATTATGCACCTCAGAAGAACAAACTTCTTCCATTGTCTGTCAGAGGCCTAAAACCCAAACACCAGCTTGTGCTTCTCCAACTCTGTTTGAAGGTGGGGTAACTTTGTTTGAATGCAGCCTTCAAGAAAATATAAATGCTTGTGATTATTGTTAAGTTAAAAAAATAATAAGGCACTATATATGGATGGATGCCCTTTTGAGCTCCATAAATGCCTTCCTTCCATTGTTCTTTTTTATAAGGCCTGTTATGCTATTACAACTTAGTGAATAAGTCCTTCATCTTGAAAACAGTCTCTCCTTATTCCAGTTTTGAAGCTTGGAAAGGATTGATTAATTAAATATTGATGGCTACAGGCTAATTTAACTGCAGAACATTAACTGTAATTTTTTTTATTGTAATCTAGACCTATCATATTGAATTGTTCATACCATTTATTGTGCATCCTAACCACATGGATTTTGTACAGAGAAGAAAAGAGAGCAGAAGAGCAGAGAGGCCTGACATAACATACATCAGGTAACCCACTGTCTAGAGTTGGTACAGAAAACTCAATGGTCCTGGGCACTTCTACCAGATGATGCAGACAGAGGCCTTTGAGTGTGTCAGATGGCCTTATTTGTTTAAGCTGAACGTTTTAGTTTTCCAGCCATTTGGAAACTACACACCTTACTTGGATTCCACTACTGTAGTTCTGGTAGGTTTTTATCTTTCTAGAACATTAACTCCCTCAAGCCAAGTTGTCCCTAGTGCAATTACTGTTCACACTTGCAATGGAGTCTCTATCGGCATCTTTAAGAGAGCCCTCTGGCGAGCCATAGCAGACCAACCAAGGATAAAGTGAAGATTAGTTTACCACTTTTCATGGACAATCTGCTTATCTTCATCTAATATGAAGGAGGGTGGCCTAATGGTTAAGGTGTTTGCCTTATAAACACAAGGTGCAGGGTTTGAGCCTCCCAAGGGATAATTGGCTAGTTTTGGGTGTGAGAGGATGGCATAATGGTTAAGGTGTTTGCCTTATAGATGCGAGGGCAGGGTTTGATTCTCACAAGGGGGTAATTAGCTAGGCTTGAAATGGCTCACAAGGGCAGTTAGCCTAGTTCTAACCTATGAATCTTCTTCTGGGATCCTGACTGCTCTATGCCTAAGTGCTGGCATATTCGTCAAGAATGGCAAGAATATACCAGTTACAAGGTTAACCCCTTCAAGTGACCCTTTTTATTGGTTATTTTTTCCAACCTCTTTTTAAGAGAATATGTTATATAATTTATAATGCTCTTCTATTCTGAAGCTGGACATTTCACAGGCATTTCTCACTCCAAAACTTGAGATTTGAATGGACAAATACTGCAACAAATCCTGACCTCATTACCTAGAGGAAAACAGTTTTGTACTTACTTTTCTCACTTGCTTAGAGAAAAACAGCTCTTGTACTCACTTTCCTTACTCATCTAGAGGAAAATGTTTTTTTATTCAGGCATGTCCAAGGGTCATCTCCCAGTGTTCTCTCCTGTCTAGCTGATGAATCTGGGCATCTTGGGGCAATGTAGAAATTGCCTCATGTACATAGACAACCCTCTCCTCCTACCACCCAACACTACAACCTGTGAGAGATGCACTTATCTAGCCAAACTGGAGGTAAAGCTCCCTCCAACCAAGACTGAACTTGAAAGTCATGAGGAGAAGGTAAACATTTGCAGCACACCACACTCATCACACAGTCTCACTAAATCTACACCACCAAAATCCACACATAGTAACAAAAACATTCACGGAGGCTCTCAATAATAATCTGTCTAAGCAACAGAGACCTCCAAAGCAGAAATGCAAGCAACCTCCATCCTCCAACACAACCCACATGACACATAGCCCACAGACTCGGTGTGCCACTCAACCACAGCCAATAAGGCAAAACAATGTACCCAACACACTAGTCATAGGTGACTCTGTAGTCAGGCACACTGTTGATCCACTCACCAGGCTAAATAAGGAGGTTACTGACAGCTGCCTGTTGGGTGCCAGGATCCGCCACATAACCCACGCACTCAGGTCACTCCACAACAAGTACAAATATCACTCTGTCATTGTCCATGTCGGTGTGAATGACCTGAGATGTACCTCCCTGGACTACATGAAAAGAGACATGGAAGAGCTCTCCGATGTTGTAGCCCAGGCAGGTATGACCCTAGCCCTGAGTAGCATTCTGCCATTGCCCAGAATGATACTGCAGTACAAGGACAAAATGATTGACTTCAACAATTGGCTAAGCTTCTGGTGCCATTCTAAGGGGATCCAGTATCTGTCTGCTCAGGATGACATGGTCGACAGACCACAATGCTTTGCCACAGATGGCCTGCATCTGTCACCCCCTGGGATTCCGGATACTGGCTAAGGCTCTTGCTGCCCCTATAGTGCCTTTTTTAGGCAATGTTCAAATAACAAATTCACCACTGTAACAGGAACAGGCAAGCAAAAACCGAGGGTAATGCTACTCAATGCTAGAAGTCTAAATCTCAAAATGCACTCACTCGAGGCACTCCTTAAAATGGAGAATATCGATATCTGTGCAGTGACTGAGACCTGATTCAAGGCTTCGGAGACCACCCCTGCACTACCAGGCTATAACTCATACCACACTTTTCTGCCATGTAACCTGGACCGAAACACCAAAGGCGGAGGTGTGTCCATATTCATTAAGGATATCCACACTTCCAGGCTAATTGCTCAGCATAATGCATCCGAGGTTATCCAAGTGCAACTAACTCTGGGCAAAACTGCAATCCAAATTATAACTTGCTACAAATCTGCCACCATGCCCCAGGATTCCCACTCCTCTTTTATTGATGTACTGGAAAATATTAGGGTTCAACCAAACACCCTAATAATGGGCGACTTCAACTACCCTAACATTAACTGGGAAAACTACTCGTGTACCAACTTCTTAGCTCAACGCTTTCTGGAATTCATAAACTCCAATGCCCTGGATCAACTTATCCAAACCCCCACCAGGGGCAACAATATCCTAGACCTAGTCATTACCAACATGAGTGACCGGTGTTCCACACCTGAAGTCAACTCCTCGTTGGTCCGATCCGACCATAAGCTAATCACCCATGATATCCACATCCCACCCCCACCCCCCCATTAAGGAAACCATGGTAAAACATTTCTCCAAAGCCAACTTCATGCTTCTTAAGACAGAAGTGGTGAACTTCATGACACCCATGCAGATGGACAATACAGTTACAACTGCTGAATCCTACACAAATGCACTCTATAAGCACTTACACGAGTGCATGGATCATGCTATCCCAAACAGAACCAAGATGCTATCCTCCAAAAAAAGGAAGAGAATCTGGTGGTCCCCTGCCATAAACAAACTGTACAACAGAAGGAAGAAACTGTTGCAAAAGAGAGTAAAATCCCATGAGTGGAGGAGCTCCCTGGTCAGCCTCAGTAAGAAGCTGAGATCCCTTATAAGATCCTCCAAAGCTAGCTACGAAAACAAAATCGCCACTAATTCTAAGGGCAACCACAAAGCATTCTATAGCTATGTCAAGAATCTTGATGGCAACACCCAGATCTGCTCTGAGTTACAGCACAATGGCATGAAAATTACAGAACCAACTGATATTGCCAACATTCTGGCAGATAGGTTCAGTGCTAACTTTACACCCCCCTCACCCCATAAAGGGCCTATATCTATACAGGAAGAATGCAGAGTCCCTGTAATCACAACTATGCAGGCAAAAGCTGCATTCTCTAAAGCCAAAAACACAGCATCCATGGGACCGGACAGCATCCCAGGCTGCGTTTTACACAAACTTCAGAACGAACTGGCTCCCCACTTAAGCACCATGTTCAATAATAGCCTCACATCAGGCTTTGTGCCCACTGAATGGCACACAGCAACACTTATCCCACTCCACAAAGGGGGAGCCACCACTGATCCCAGGAACTATCGCCCTATTAGCCTGATGAGCCTAGTCTGCAAGGCCATGGAACGCATCATGGAACTCAAACAAAGGCATTGGTAACCTCCAAACTCTGGATCCCACCCAGTTCAGGTTTGTGAAAGGCAGATCATGCCTCCTGAACCTGATTGACTTAAAGAGGCAGTCACCAAAGCCGTAGATGAGGGTAAGGTGGTTCACACAGCCTATCTTGACCTTGACAAGGCTTTCAACACCATCTCCCATTCTGGAATTATAGCTAAACTCACTAAACTAGGTATAAATCCCTACATTACAAGATGGGTTGCCAACTGGCTCACTGACAGAACCCACACTGTAAAAGTTGCAGACTCCAAATCTGACCTCAAAGCAGTGACAAGTGGAGTACCACGGGGTTCTGTCCTGGGACATCTCCTGTTTAATATCTACTTCTCTGAAGTACAGGCTAACACAGAAGGCCTCTGGCTAATGAAGTTCACAGATGACTGCAAACTAGGAGCCATAGTCAAGTCCCCAAATGATGTGAACATCCTACAGATGGGCCTCGCTGAGACAGATGCCTGGTGTCAGAGCCATGGCCTCAAGCTCAATGCCAGAAAGTGCAGTGTCATCCCCTTTGGTAAAAACTCTGTATCCATGAACTACCACATAGGCAGCAATCTATTTACCACCGAATGTGTGATAAGAGACCTTGGGACCCAGGTGGACAGTAGTCTCTCCTTTGATAGTCACATCGCCACAGTAGTCAGGAAGTCCTTCTAGGTGGCACACCTCATCATAAAAGGGTTCTCATCCAGGAAAAAAAGAGGTGATTGTTCCCCTCTACTCAACACTCATTAGACCCCTTATAGAGTACAACGCCCCTTTTGGAATGTACCTCACAAGACATCTGCAGCAGCTGGAAAGGCCACAGAAGTACCTCACAAAGAGTATTACTGGCCTCAAATAAACACCCTACACTGACCGCCTCAAAAAACTCCAGCTTTACTCCGTAGCATATCGTCTACTCTGAGGTGATCTCTGCCTAACATATAAAGCTATGTCAAACCCAGAGCTGTTGGACATGCTACACCTAAAGAAGTCCCAATCCCTCTGAGCTACACACTCTAGGGACCTAAACCTTGTCACCACAATAAACAGGACATGCTGGAGGGATAGATTCCTGTCACAGAGACTTCCCATGCTCTGGAACAGGCTACCCATCTATGTCAAGCAAAATTCTTCATTAGCACTCTTCAAGAAAAATCTTGATGAGTGGATGGGAAATAGGAAATACACCTTGGGGATCACTTCTGTGTCTCTGCTCAACAGTGGCACAGGAAAATAACTTTCTTGGGTGGTGTAAGCCAGGGAAACTTGTTGGCTAGGCTTACTTAGGCCCTTGGGCCGATAGCCTAGTACCGACCTATGAACCTATGGGGTCCTTCAAAAATGTCTAGAATAGAATCTTTCTCTAGACCTTGGGCTAGTTTTATTGAAGAACGTTCTCTTTCTGAAGGCATGTGTCTCCCTTTTATGTTTGTCCATAAATGGTACTGTCAAATGCTAGTCTTCCTGTTTCCTGTACATTTTTTGTGACCCATTTAGTTCTTACTATGCTTGTAAACAAAGGGAGGCCTAAGGGCTCCCTGTCTTATAACTGAATATAAGGAGGCAACCCTTTGAACCATTTTACATTGGTATCACCCTAAGAATGCTTCTTCATGGATCTTATTAAAGGTTAGGTCTTTTTTGACCCCTTCATTTTCTGAGGTCGCAACTTCAACTCTGGTACATTCTCATTAAAGGCCCTTGTTCTGGGTTGTAACAGGAAGATAAGCACAATTAACGTATCACAATATCTGAATACAATCTTTCATGTCTTAATGGTTTTATTTATGACTTTGACTCAGTAATGATTGCTTCTGAATAGCAACTCTGCTATGATGATTATTTTACTATAGCATATTTGAGATCAAAAAGCATTTATTTATTTTTTTGCTCATTTATATGACTCATTGGAACTGAGGTCTTCTGAAGCCATTTAGTTTTCCTTCAAATTAATCCACTCTCATCAATATCATCACATGCTTGTGGCATAATAGTATGCCCAGGTAAAATATGGCCCCAAATCTCCAGCTGTTTGCCCAATATCTGCTAGATGTAGGGAATGGTAATCTACATCTTGGTGATGGCCTTACCAAACCGCATTCCTTCTAGGGCAGCATTAACCATTGTCCTGGTGTCATTCCTGCTGTCCCTTATAAGGCTGAAAGGTGGTTAGACCTATCAGGTATTGTATATGTCTTCTGTTCCAATATATCACGGTTCCTTTACAGAGTTAAGTATCTTTGCATGGAGGTATTTAGTCTGACTTTTTCTAACTCCTGAAAGTTCTTCAGTTTGATTCTCAGCTGGGGTGCCATCTGTTCAGTCTAACCATACTTTCCTGTGTTTGTGTGGGTTTTCTATGGGTATTTCACTTTCCGTCTAACTCTAAAACATGTGGTAGGTAACCTATCTGCTCTAAATTGTCTATATATGTGTGTGGGCACGTTTGTGGGCGCATACGTGCGTGTGTGTGTGTGTGTGTGTGTGTGTGTGTGTGTGTGTGTGTGTGTGTGTGTGTGTGCGTAGGTGTTCACGTGTGTGTGTTGGTGTGTGTCTGGTATGTGTTTATGTAATATGGAAGGAAAGTCTGGCAAGTTATCTTTTACCTGAATAGTAAACTCTGTGTATGGCTGTAGCCATTCTGTTCACAGAGTCAAGGCAGGAATCAGACAGGACTCATAAAACATGGCTGGATGGACGTATCTTTCTTGTGCGAACCTTCTACATTATGTTATCTTCTGTATTGTATTAACTGGTGTTAATGTAATGGTAGCTAAATGTACATTTTCTAGTTTCTACTCTGCAATTTAAATAGAAATGATTCTTTATATGTGTGAAATGATATTAAAATTTAGTTGACTGTTCCTAATGCTCTGCACTGAATGCCCTCATCTACATATTCTCTGTTAGACAAGAGATATGTTAGTCTCTTACTTCATTTTTATCTAAATGTAGTTTTTCATTGTGAGGAAATACATTTTTCTTTCTGTCTAGTTGAAAAACTGCTTATGTGTTTAACAGAATTCATCATATGAGAGTTAACTTTAATTTTATACTTTTTCTGTGCAGTGTATTTAAGTTAACATTTGTGTTTGTTACATATGGCTATCTTGTACAGATTTACGATATTTACAATCTTTAAATACATATATGCAAAAAAGGAGCAGCCTTCACAACTGAAATTCCCTGTTATGTTGACACACTTCAGCTGACAACAGAGATAATTGAAAGGTGTGCTATATCGACAATCTCAGGGGATGGGGATATGACCCTTCTCCAGGGACTATGCAGTCTCAGAGTTAGTATATATAATTAGCAGGGGTATATGGGGGTGTAGGGGGAATTATATTTTTGTCTTTTTTTGAGGTTTAAATTGCATGTAGAAAGGAGCAGATGTGCTGTCATTATTTGTATTGCCGACCTTTTCTATTTATGTCGACATTTGGGTGTTTAATTTATAGTTAGTATTCCCATACATTTAACCAACTGGAAAATGTACATCAAATGACTAGATTGACTGCTGATGTCCATAGAACTGGACATGTATACAACACACATAGACAGTAATGTGCAACCATGTCACATCAGCATACCTAGGTAAGCAAGTGAAAAATTACAAACACATAAACATATACTGTCATGCAAATGTCAACTAGAGAAAAGCTGGTGTATGTCAACCTCCCTGCTCATTACGGAGCATAGGACACCCCTATAAGCATCATTACAGCACATCAGCAGTAACTCAGTGAATGCTCACATGTCAAATGTATATTTGTGTGTCAGTGTGTATCTGACTGTGTACACACACACTTACATTCAATTAATGTGTACAACTATATGTGGAAGGTGTAACCTGACTTCAGTACATAATGGATGCAGAAATGCTACATACAACAAATATGGTGTAATGTACTGTAAAGAATGTGTTATCTGTAACACCATATAGATTAATGCTACCTTGTTGTTTACTGCAGTCAGACAAGGAGGACTGCACATAGACAGGATATACCTGTATACGATCCCACATAGCATCAGTATTGCCAGTCCATGACAGAGAACACCACATCATGACACCTGTTATCCAAAACACATGTGCAATGACATATCTGTCTATTGCACCTGTCTGACATGGCAAAACACAATTCCAAAATATATCATAGTGTTAGTGATGGAGTATGGACAACATAAGTTGTCTGTCAGTCACCCCGATAAAACACATGTTTATAGGGTACCACTTGCAACAGTAGCTGCAGCTTAACTGCCACAATACATTAACAGTTGAATGTGGGAGGAAAGTGTAATGTGTTCATGTGTGTCATGCACACATTGAAACTGAAGTAAATGTCACATGACAGTAACAAATAAGCATGTCAGATACACGAATGTATGCACAAGAGTGGATACACAGTCCAGTCAATGAAATGGTAATCACCATGTTGGCAGCACAAGTGCAGCACACAGACAATCCCTAAGGACAGGATGGATTAGACTGATGAGGCTCAGACTCCCGCATGACCTCACAATCTATCTCCCTGAATGAATCCCACATAGCCTGTGCCATATCCTCAGACAAGGACCTCATCATGTCATTCACCTGTGCTTGGAGCACATCAGTCATGACCTCTTGGATCTCCTCCCAATAATCGTCTTGATCTCATTCATGTTATTATCTCCTCTGTCGTGCAGATATGATGGCTTGGGCAGGGGTGGGTCCAAGTCCATCATAATTTTTGTTGTCAGCATTATCACTGTCATCCTTGGAAGACTCTGATGGTGGCCTGCCATGAGTTTGTCATCATCTCCAGATCAGAGAACATCCATGGATCCCGTGTTCTGTCAAGATTAATTGCAAAACACAACAGAAAAGAAAAACAAATGTCCATCATGCAGAACAGTCCCATGTACATCATAGCACAACAGCATATAATTATGATGACAGTTTACACAGGAACTGACACACTTCCGTTATGGACAGAGTTACCTCATAAATGCACAGCCCTAAATGTCCTATTCATAACAGGATGTCAGTATTTTTTTTAATTCTATAGGCTCTGACACATCCACCCAGGTTATTAGCTTTGTAATAATGCACGAATGCTCAGAACAGGAGATTGTACTGTCTGTATTCAATGATTTATATGAGCAGCCCCAAGGTTTCACTGTTAAAATTAGAAGAAAGTGATATGACAATATTGTGGACAATAGACAAGCCACATGACAAACATCTCAGCCACGCAGCATGATAATTGGCTGGACACACATCAGTATAATGACTACAGCAGTTAAAACAATATTATACAGTATGTTCAGTCACCACAGTTGGCGACATATGAGAATGTAATATATCTGTTACTAACAGTAGTGTATGTGCACAACTGTATGTATTTCTAACAAAACAATTAGCAGTCAGTAACATGAAAAATCACAACATTGTGAATATGCTTACTGATAATGAACTGCTGCACACATGTCTATTTGCACAAATGTCGGTAAACCTAAGTTATAATTGTGCTTCTACCAAAACACCCAAGGTGTTGGAGGCAGATGCAATAATGCTGACCTGCAGGGTGTGCTGAATATGAACTTGCTATCAAATGGATAGATAACACTGCAGTGGTGGTTATGCGGTAGCGTTGTCGCCTCACAGTTAGACGTTGCCCGTTCGATTCTCAGTTAGAGCGTCTCCTGTGTGGCGACATGCGTGAATGGGCGTTCCTTTGTTGAAAGATGTGCGTTAGGCCCAGCAAGCCAGCACGTAAAAATCTACTGCCAATCATTAGCGGACCGGAGTTCCACTGTGGCGACCTCTAATCGGGAAAAGCCGAAAGACACAACAACATCAAATGGATAGATACACAATTATCAGAAAGCTTAGGCTATAACTGTGTTTCTATAAAAACACACAAGGTGCTGGAGACAAATGCAATACCAATGCTGAACTGAAAGGCATACCACACACTCTGCAGGCAGTAGTGCAATCATTGATACAGCAAACGCCCATTAATTATGTGAATAGGTACTCTATATACACCAGCTCAATCACTGGAAAATACAGCCATACAAACAAATGTGCCAAACAATGCATCATAAGCCATAGCAGTCAAAGCATTTAGACTTGATAAAAAAAACACACACACACACACACACACATAGGTTCATAGGTGTGTACTAGGCTAATGGCCCTGGAGCCTTTACTAGCCTAGCCCATAGGATTACACTGGAATCGTGCCACCTGACCATAGTTCCTAGTGCCTCTGTCAAGTAGAGCCACTAGAGTGATCCCCGGGGTGAATTTTCTATTTCCCATCCACTCATCAAGATTTCTCTTGAAGAGGGCCAGTGAGATGCTCTGCTTGAAGTCTATTCCATAGCATGGGTAGTCTCTGGGATATGAACCTGTCCCTGCAGCATGTTATGTTGATTGTGGTAATGAGGTTGAGGTCTCTAGAGCGTGTGGGGCAGAGGGATTGGGATTTCTTTAGATGTAGCATTTCTAACAAAGCTGGGTCAGACATGGCTTTGTAAGTGAAGCAAAGATTGCCTCTAAGTAGGAGATATGAGACAGAGAATAGTTGGAGTTTTTTGCGTCTGTCCATATAGGACAAGTGTTTAAGGCCTCTTTGTGAAGTACTTTTGTGGCCTCTCCAGTTGTTTCAGGTGTCTAGTGAGGTAAATGCCAAATGGGATATTGTACTCGATGACTGGCCTAATGAGGGAAGAGTAGAGGGAGACAATGACCTCTTTCTTCCTGGATGAAAGCCCTTAGTAATGAGATATGCCACATAGAAGGACTTTCTGACCACAGTGGCAATATGGTGGTCAAAAGAGAGGTTGCTGTCAACCTGTGTCCCTAGATCTCTTATAACACCTTCTGTGTTCAGTGGACTACCATCAATGTGATAATTCAAGGGAACCGGGTTTTTCCCAAGGGGGATGAAGACACGTTTTTGGCATTGAGCTTAAGGACATGGTTCTGACACTAGTCGTTGGTCTCATTGAGGCCTTTCTGTAGGATGTCAACATCACTTGGGGAGTTAATAACAGCTCCCAACTTGCAATTGTCTGTGAACGTTATCAGCCAGAGTCCCTTCATGTTGGCCTGGACTTCAGAGAAGTAGATACCAAACAGAAGAGGACCCAGGTCCAAACCCTCTGAGACTTCACTCATGACTGGTCAACAGTCTGACTTGGAGTCAGCTACTTTCACACTGTGGGTTCTGTCTGTGAACCCACCTAGTGATATAGCAGTTGATGCCTAGCTTAGTGAGTTTTTCTATGATTCCTGAGTGGGAATGGTATCAAAGGCCTTGGCCGGATCAAGGTAGGGTGTATGAACCACCTTGCCTTCATCCACAGCTCTGGTGACTGACTCAAAGAAGTCGACTAAGTTGAGCACGCATGATCTACCCTTCACAAAACCAAACGGTGTAGAATCTAGAATTTGGAGATTCCCTATATCCTTGTTTATTTGATCCATGATGATGCATTCCATAGCTCTGCATATCAGACTCGTCAGGCTAATGAGGCGATAGTTCCCAGAGTCTGTAGTCTCTCCTCCCTTGTGAAGAGGGATGACTGTAGCAGTGCGCAATTTGGTAGGCACAAAGCCTGAGGTGAGGCTGTGATTGAACAGGGCACACAGGTGAGGTGCCAGTTCACTCTGTAGTTCATGTAGAACACAGCCAGGGATATTGTCAGGTCCCATAGAAGCTGTATGCTTGGCCCTGACAGTGCTGTTTTAACCTGTGCAGCAGTACTACTGGGTGCCTGGCAATCTACTGGTATTATGATTGGTCATTTGGGGGTGAGAGAGGGGTAAAGTTGGCAATGAATCTGTCAGCCAGTATATTGGCAATATCTGTTGGCTCGGTATAGGAGGTACCATTGTGCAGTAGCTCAGAGCAAATCAGGGTATTGCCATGGAGATTCTTTGCATAACTATATAAGGCTTTGTGGTTGTCTTTAGTATCTGCTGAAATTCTGTTTTAATAGCTAGCTTTAGAGGATTTGATGAGGGATCTCAACCTTTTGTTGAGGCTGTTAAGGGAGCTTTTCCAGTCTTGGGACTTCACCTTATTCCGCATCAGTTTCTTCCTTCTGTTGTAGAGTTTGTTTATGGCAGGGGACCACCTGATTTGGCTTCCTTTTTTTGAGGTGAGTGTCTTGGTTCTATTGGGTATGGTTAGATCCATGCATTTATGTACGTGTTCGTACAGTGCATTGGTGTATGATTTGGCAGTCATGCAACTATCCTCTATTTGCATGCGTGCTGTGAAGTTAACCACCTCTGTTTTTAGGAGCCCAAAGTTAGCTTTGGAGAGGTTTTTCATGGTGGTTACCTTTGGGGGGGGGGGGTGGATTTCCAAGGTGATTAATTTGTGGTCGGATCTAACCATGGAGGAGTTGACTATTGGTGTAGAGCAATGGTTGCCCATGTTAGTAATGACCAGGTCACGGATGTTGCTACTTCTAGTGGGGTTAAGTAAGAGCTGGTCCAAGGCACTGGAATTAATGAATTCCAGAAAGCGTCGGGCAAGTGTATTCTTACATGAGTAGGTTTTCCCAGTTAATGGAGGGGCAGTTGAAGTCGCCCAGTATGAGAGTGTTAGGTTGGACCTTAATATTCTCCAGTGTGCTTAGGAACATGAAGTGTGAGTCCTGGGACATGGTTGGGGACCTTCAGCAGGCTATGACCTGAATCGCTATCTTACCCAGTGTTAGCTGCACCTGAAGTATCTCAGATGTGTTATGTTGGGTTACCAGTCTGGAGGTGTATGCATCCTTTATGAATATGGAAACACCAACACCTTTGGAGCATCAGTCCAAGTTCTGGGTCCGACAGGTGTGCAATAAGTTATAGCCCGGTAGGGCAGGGGTGCTTTCTGCTGCCTTGAACCAGGTCTCTGTTACAGCACAAATGTCGATGTTTTCCATTTTAAGGAGTGTTTCGAGGGAGTGCATTTTGAGATTTAGACTTCTAGCATTCAGCAGCATGACCCTCAGATTGCATTTGTTTGTAGCTGTTACAGTGTTAAATTGGTCTTTGAAACACTGCCTAAAAAGGCACTATAGGGGTGGCAAGAGCCTTGGTCAGTATCCGGAAGACCAGGGGTGAGAGATGCAGGCCCTCTCTGGCAAAGCATCAAGGTCTGTCAATCATGTCATCCCAGGCAGACAGATACTGGATCCCCTTAGAATGACACCAGATACTTAGCCAATTGTTTAAATCAATCATTTTCTTCTTGTACTGTGGTATCATTCTGGGTGATGGTAGAATGTTGCTCAGGGTTAGGGTCATACCCACCTGGGCTACATAATCCAGGAGCTCGTCCATGTCTCTTTTCATGTAGTCCAGGGATGTTTGTCTTAGGTCATTCACACCCACATGTACAATGACAGAGTCATATTTGTACCTGTTGTTGAGGGACCTGAGTGTATGCGTTATGTGGTGGATCCTGGCACCTGACAGGCAGCTCACCATTACTTTCTCCTTATTCAGCCTAGTGAGTGGGACATCAGTGTGCCTCACTATCAAGTCACCTATAACTAGTGTGTTGGGCATGCTGTTTTGCCTTAGGGTCTTTGGTTGAGTGGCACACTGTTTAGGAGTGTTATGTATCTCGTGATTAGTGTTGTGTTGTGGTGGTCGAGTGCATTTCTGCCTTAGAGGTCTGTGCTATTTGAGTAGATTTTTATTGAGAGCCTCAGTGAAGGTGGGTCTGTGGTTTGTGTTTTTATGTGAAGACAGTGCTGGCGTGTGTTCTGGAGGGCTATGTGTTCCTTGTGGTGTGGTGCAAGTGTTGAACTTCTCCTCTTAACCAACTATTCCGGACTTGGCTGGAGACTGCGTGGATTCCAATTTGGATATATAAGTGCATCTCTCAGAGGTCTGAGTGTTGGGAGGTAAGAGGAGGGGGTTGTCAGTGTACATAAGGCAGTTGCTACATTGCCTCAGGATGCCCAAGTTCACCAGCTTAATATTAAAAAGCACAGGAAACTGACCTTTAGACATGCCTGGAGGGGTGGGCATTAATAATAAGTACTGGAGCTGTTTCCTTGTAGAACATTTAATGCTGGTAGCACTTTTGTGTGCTACAATAATTGCTACAGGAAGTCTGATAGAGTGTTAAAACTAATAAGCTAGTAACAGTGCAGGAGAGAACTAGCAGATCTAAGGGAAATATCGAAGAGCAGGCTTTGGCACCACTCAGAAGCTTACAAACAGTCCTGGATACAGCAAATCTGTATCTCGACTAAACTAGTTACAGGAAAGGCGGGAAAAGCAAAAACACAGGCTTTTAAACCAGAAAGTTGAAAGAGATGGAAAAACTGCCCAAACACCCAATAAACTACAATTTCTGTGCCAGAAACCACTCCTCTTGTGGTAGATAGGCTACCTAGTGCTTACCACTCCCACTGACAAGCTAGAAGGCTTCCCTCCAACACAGAAAGACTGGGGACCTCAGAAGCTTACAAAGAGTCCTGGACTAGACTAGTTACAGGAAAGGCAGGAAACAAGTGCAAACTATGTGTGACAGATACACCAATCCAACTGTTGTTTAGGTGGTAGGATTACTTTTCAAAAGCTGGGTGCTGAAACAATTGATGAATGCTACATGAAAGTTCACCATTTTTAGATTTCAATCATAGTTGTAAGCACAGCTATCATGTGAAGATTTCACTTACCATACTGACGCATGATGGATATTCCTACATTCTAAGCAATATACATGTCATTGTGAAAAATACAGGCCTGTAAACCAAGGGAGATGCATTTCATTTCAGGAAACAGGAAAAATAATCAGCATATCTCTCTTGTGCTGTCCCTCAAGCCTGTGCACCCACTCAATGCACATGGCTCTGTTCCTGCTGCGATCCACCTCACCTGAAATCAGAAAAGAGAATGTATAAATTATGCATTCCTCAAATAAAAGTGATATACATTTCTTAGCATAGTTTGTAGATATTTATTTCTGAAGAACATTAGATAACCATGATACATATTTGACAGTGTTGCATACAGGTGTTAATATCCTTAAACACATATTGGAGAACATGAGATTGAAACCTACAACCACAACCTACATACAGACTCTAACCTTGAGAGCTACCTGCTTAGCTAACACATTTTTTTTTTAACTCAGAAAGTATTTTTCAAGTAATGATATATAATTCCATAACGTTTTGTAAATGACATTTTGCATAACTATATACAATATATACACCAGCATGACATTGATAATAGTTTTGGTTGTAAACAAGTTATATTAGTTATAATAATCTGTTCATCAGAGAATATCAGTTCATTGATGTAAAATATCAAGCAATGACAAAACCTTTTTCCATGGATTGTTAGCCTATGGTCTTGGAAAAATCCTTAGCTCTTTAATTTTCATTTCCATCAAAACTGAGCTCTTCAGTAGAGTGTAGAAATCTTCCAAGGTTGGTGGTATGTTTGAGTTCCATCTTCTGGTTATACATTTCCTTGAAATTGCAAGTATTGTCCATAACAAATACATATTTGTTTTGTTCAGTTGCGGACCTTTGTTAACATTCAATAGGATCAGTGCTTTAGATAAGATAAAGGAATCATTAAACAAAGCTTGTAAAAATTTATTAATTCTATTCCAATGTGGTTTAAGTTTAGAACAATCATAAAAAATATGATTCCAATTTGCTCTATGTGCCTGTTCACATCTCCAACATATTCCATTTGTGGAGGATCTGAACTTAGTAATTTTATCTGGAGTTAAAAAAGCTCTGTGTATATATTTCAAATTAAAGATTTTCTAATATTGTGTGCTGGAAGTGTATTTAACTGATAAGAAAATGTTTACTTTAGTTTCTTCATTTATTTGTAATGAATGACCTTTTGAGATGTATTGCCAGTAAGAAGCTTTAGGTGTTGTTTTAAAGATTATTAGTTCTTTATATAAGTAGGATATACTATTTTCATTATTATGGTCATTATATATAATTCCATATAAGTGATTTATGAGTTTCGGTATAGTTTTACAAGAAGAATTATTAATTATTCTGCATAGATCTTGAGTAAACATTAAAATGCTTTGTAGAGTCAGCCAATCCTGTGATTGAATTTTATAAGTTGTTTTTGTCTCTTGTATGTCTAAAGCTTTTAACTCTTTAATGCATTGCAACCAACAATAAAGTTTATTTTGTTCCCATGAAATGATTACTTCTCTGTATATTTTATGTGGATAGTCTCTTGTTATGGTAAAAGGTACTAAGACGTTAATTCAAAGCTTTAAGTCCATATTAGCATTTATGAGTTTCCTAAATGAGTTGATGCAGTAATTAATCAAATGTGTTTAGTAGGTTTTGCTATATTGTATTGCATGCAAATATTTAGTAGGTACCAAGGCTTATTAATTTTATCTAATATTGAAAACTTGTTTAGAAGGGTAAACTAATTTGTTGATATAACAGTTAGTAGTGCTTTCCAATTAGCAAGGTGATTTGGATTTATCCAGTCTATTATAGTTTTGAATATGGATGCCTTTATATATGTTTATATATCTGGAAAGTTTAATCCTCCTAGTTTCCATGGTCTAATATGATGCGTTAGGGCAATCCTATTTCTCTTAGGGAACCATAAGAATTTTAATAAAGATAAATTCATTTCTTTGGACAAACATTTTTCAGGAGTCGATTGAATAGCTGTAGCCACATACAAAATCTTGGGTAGTAAATCCATTTTTATTAATTGTAGTTTGACTTCAAAGGTTAATAATACTTTATTCCATCTAGCAATACAAATTTTTATTGTATTAATAATATTGTTGTAATTTATTGATGTTATCTCTTTTAGATCTTTACTTAACACTATTCCTAAATACTTTATAGAGTAGATTCTTGTTTCCCTATAATATGGTTTTCCTTAACCTGAACTGCTTTTTTTTTTACTTAAGAATAAAAATTTAAATTTTGCTCTATTAAAGTAAAGACCTGAAATCAAATACAGTTTCTCAATCACTGCATCCAACTCCTCTAAGGACTCTAGAATTGATTAAGGTTAGTAGTATATCATCGGCAAAAAGCATTATTTTAGAATTATATTGACTGTATACAGCCACCCCTTCTATTTTTAGATTTTTGCGTATTTTCAGCAAGTACTTTAATGGCTAGAGCAAAGAGAATAGGTGATAGGGGATAGCCTTGTTTTGTGCCTTTTGTTATATGAATAGAGTGTGATGTGAAAGGGCCTAATTTCACATAGGCCACATTGTTTATATATATATATATATATATATATATATATATATATATATATTTTTTTTTTTTTTTTTTTTTTTTTAATAAGTGGATGAAACAAGGGGGAAAGTCGAATAGTGCTAATATTCTAAATAGATAATCCCAATTTTGAGAGTCAAAGGCTTTTTCTATATCCAAACCTACTATAAGTGTCTCTCTATTTTCTTTATTTATGTAATCTATAAGAGTGAGTATCCTTTTGATGTTATCTTGTGTGTGTCTGTTATATACAAATCATGTTTGGTCATTATTAATTGTTTTAGATAATTGTATCTTGATTCTATTAGCTATAATTGACATGAATATCTTGTAAACATTATTTAGTAGTGATATGGGCCTATATGAAGTACATAAATGTGATGTTTTATCCTCTTTTAGAATCAGGATAATTAAAGAATATTTCCAAGAGGGTGGTATTACTGCATTTGATTGGACTTCTGTTAAAGTTTTATGGAGAAGGGAGATTATCTTTGGAGGGAAAAGTTTGTATAATTCCATAGTAAAGCCATCTATTCCTGGTGCTTTGTTAGCCTTGCCTTCTTTAATTCTATCAATAATTTCCTTATAGGATATAGGCTTTTGTAATTCGGATTTTAATTCTTCTGGTATTTTTTTAATATTGAAAGAATTAATATTCAAGTTTAGTTGGGCAACATAAGAACTGTCTTTTTTTAAAGTGTTCCATTTAGTGATGCCTGATGGCATCAAGAATATCTCCTATATTTGATACTTTCTTTCCTTACTTTTCATGATAAATGTTATTAATATTATTAGCTTTAATTTGCATTTTGACTCTTGAGGATAAGTTGTGTAGATAATTTGGAGAGGTGGCTAAAGAATTTACTTTTAATTTTTCTAAAGCTAAACTTGTTTTATGTGCTAATATTTCATTATATTTTTTATTTATTTCCTCTATTTTCTTTCTAGTTTGTGGAGAGTCTTTTTCAGATTTTATTGACATAAGCGTCTTCTGTGCGGAGGCATGCGTGAATGGGCGTACCTTCGTTGAAGGTTGTGCGTCAGGGCTGGCAACTCAGCACGTAAAAATCCACTGCCAATCATTAGCGGACCAGAGTTCCTCTGTGGCAACCCCTAATCGGGAAAAGCCGAAAGACACAACAACATGTATTTGTTTTATTCCAACATATAACAGTGCAGCAGGTGATACTGTGGTGCTATAACGGAAAATTACAAAGTGCTCAGTCATCCGCATTCTATTTGCTACAGGACTCAGTGATGCACGAGGACAGTGGCTATGTGAAATTATGTCTTTAGATGTTGTATAACATATGTGCATCTAAAAAGGTCATCATTATGGATACTATACATATTTTAAATAAACTAACAACACTGGAATCAAACTCACAGTTATCAGGACAGTATTTAGCAGGTTCACTTAATTATCCCCATAAGCCAATTGTCACAGCAGCTACTAAATGTCTTATAGGTTCATAGGTGCGTACTAGGCTAATGGCCCTGGGGCCTTTACAAACCTAGCCCATAGAAGTGCCCTGGCATTGTTGTAAAAATATCTGATATATAAGGGGCAGAGAAATATTTGTAAAATTCATAGGAAAGCTCAGGTATGCATAGAATATTGACACTTACTGTAAGGATCTATGGGCTGCCTCTGCACTTCAACTACCCTCTTTCAAAACTCTTCTGCATCCCTCCAATGCAGGTCATCATAGTGGTGGCAAAGCAGTACTCCAGTGCAGTAAATCCCTGTCCTCCTTCGGTGCTCCTTGTGATCTGGTTCCATAAGTCTATCATAGCAAAGTTCCTGGGTCTGGCTCTCATCCTCTGCACCAGTCTGGCATATACAGTCAACATCTGGGTTATCTCCTTTGTGGTCCATTTGAGCACAGGACATATCTCAGTCTCCTTGCAGTAACCATCATGATCCTCAAAGTGAAGAAGTCTGGAAAATACAAACACAGAGGATTGCTCACTGAGGTAACACTCAGTTCACAGTTAACAATGGTCTGATCAGTTAATGTACGGAAATCAATATTCGAACGTGGCGCTGATGTCATGCCATCAGATCATTAGAAGATAATGGGCATGTGATACACATGACACTGTTTATTGATGCCTATTGGGTGTTTAAACAGTACACTTGGGTGTTACAGCATATGCAGCCAATTTATGCAGAGGTGCACAAATGGGATTCCAAAAACTTGAATTTTAATGAACTGCATTAACTATGTATGGCACAGATGGTACTTAAATGTGTGTGCACATTAGGTGCACTTTGATTCTGTGATTTGGAGTGAGAGGTATATTGGCAAATGGTAGCATTTCTCTTTTGGTGATTAGTAAATCTCTTCAAATCAGGCATTTTTAAAGGTACCTGTTTAAATTAACCGTTACTCAAAATGTTATTTTTAACAGAAGTTGCTATAAGTTAGTACAGTGATGTTGTTTTGAACTTTATGCATGCAGATGTCACATATGCAGTTGTATAGACAGACTTATATTGCAAATGTTAACAGTATATGAAGGCTGATTTATGGATCATCTGCAATTCTTACTGGTAATTCCTTACACTCTGTGGTGTAACTACTACAGAAACCTTTGGATTATGACACTATCCATACCTAGTACTGTATGTGATGTCGATATTATGGATATTTTTTAATTCATGCTTCCTAAAAAACTGTTAAATTAAAAATGCAAGCTATTGCTGTTATGGATATTTAATCAATGATGCTTCATAATAAAGGTGTTCTCTAGTATTTTAGTGTGAAACATAAGCAGCCTTCTGTGACACGATGCTGTTGTTTTTAGACCTCTGTTCAACACATATAGTGTCAGGGGTTCACATCCCACTCACAAACTGTAAAGACATTTCAAATTATGTTGATTTTACTAATGTTATGTATAAAGGCATTATTGTTACTTTTTACGTCACATTAGTATTTATCACAGACAGTGTTATACAGACCTTTGCATTGCACAAGAATGCATACTGTATGTTGACATATACTGTTCACAAAATCAAATGCATAAATGGGCTCACATATGAATATTATCATATGTGTATCACTGTCTTTCAGATTATCAACCATCCTAAGGGTGACAACTTCTCCCCCCAAGGAAAATGACATTATTATTGACGCTTTTCAGCAACATGGATGGAGACTCCTAGGCTGTTCAGGTGATACACTTGGGAGACATGAACTCTGGACCACCTTCCTAATATGATCAATGCAGTTGGAGGCCACAACCAATCCAGTGATGACTGTAGATGATGGTGCTTGGACATGATCCTTCATGCAGCTAACTGAGTTAGACATCACAAGAGATCCAGGGATGCCACTGATGGTGGACCAGCATTAACCTTCCTGATGACATTACAATATTTTTGGCCTCGCTGCATACAGTAAGGGGGGGGGGGTGAGGCATCCCCAGTGATGGGATTGAAGCTGGAGTTCTAGGCTGAACATCTCTGTCTTTCTTTCCATTGCATGGTTGTGTATTGAGACAATCACTTCATATTGCTATAGCATGCATATTCATCTATTACTGAGTTTGATTTACAGCAGCAGAGGTGAGCCATGCACACACATCCACATGGGATGAGGATGATGAATGTAAGTTTAATGACATGTATCGATACAACTGAAGTACAGACAGAGCAGTCCAAACAACATTTGTAATACTGTTTGCATTAATATTCACAGATCTATCTACTTCAGGACTAAACAAAGGATCAGCAGGTGAGTGCCTGCATGCTGTTACTGTGACCACTACCTTATTTCCCCAGCCTAATTTCATGGCACTGCTGTTTACTGTTACATTGTTATTTACCTAACATTGTACACTACAGGTACATCCAGTGCCCAAGCCATGCAGGTTCAAGTGAAGACAGGCCAGGTATGTTACAGCAAAATTGCTATAGCTTGCATCAATGTGTACCACACATGTGATACATGACATTTATTTCAATATTTGTCAACACGGGCCTATCTGGTGTACAGCTGCAATGTCCATCACATGAGTATTTGCAGCCCATGTAACTGTGTTGTACATATGACGCTGTATTCTTTTTGCTGAATGCATGACTGTGTTGTCTTTCTCTTTATTTTCCCATACATGATCCACAGTACAATATACAACCTCTCCACAGCAGGAGTCTACTGGTGGTATGCTATTAACTATGTTTCATACCTATCATTGCAGTTAATTCTGAAGCTGTCCTCCATTAATACTGTGTCCTTTTCCCATTCCTAGGACAGTCTGCATCAACATCACTGAGTACACATATAAGTGGTATGCATACATCACACCTTCTGTATGTTTTAACTGTGTTCACCTGGTTAATGGTGTCAATGATGTGATCACTAATGCTGTTTTCTCTACAACAGCTGAAGTTCCATCCTGCAATGAAGTGTTGTCTGGTGTGTGTGTTTTCTGTATTCCTCACATATGTCATGTATGTTTGCCTTGTAACCAAATTAAATATTCTATGTATGTAGATTCTGTGAAACATACATACACTAGACCTCATGTAAAGTCATTATTATTTGTAACATTGAAATGAGGTATGTATATCACATGTCTTTGATAATTTCCATTATATGATATAAGAACATTGTTCTGATCTGTGTCTTTGTATCTTGTAGGACACTATATGTATCAACAAGCAGCCCATCCAGCGAACATAATGTGTTTCAAGATGTGTCTCAGCAGGGTAATATGGCCGCTATCACACAGGACCTTCAGGTGTTTGAAGAGTCCATCCATGAGGTTGACAGTAATATTCCTGTGGCTGTGATCTCAGATGTAGAGGTCAACTTGTCTAGCAATTCAGAGAATACTGGCACACTGGATGTTAAGCAGGGTGAGGCTGTTGACCAACAGAACTCAGTTCAGACCACTGCTGAAATCAGTTCCATGAAACAACTAGAAAGAGGCCATCATGGTAGACGTAGGCAAGCATTTGTGCATGGCCAGGTGTCTGCCTCCTGCAGCAGGCAAATGAACAGTCACTGCAATGGCATCAGTCAGACATCCATGTACTTGCACATGTCACAGATCATATTTCAAGATCATATGTCACACCAGCTACGTGTAATGCATGAAGAACAAGAATGCAGACATGGTGAGATTGTGGCTGCATTGGCTGCTCAAAATGAGAGTCTGCTAGCTGTAGCATGGTTGGTAGAAACCCTGGCCTCTATGCTACTGCAGTGATGTCATGCTACAAGCAGGGTTCTGTGTTCCCTGACTGTGCTCAGCAGATTTCAACATGGGAGAGGCAGGCCACCTGACCACAGAACCACCACTGACCATTGAATAAATGTCTGTGGTCCAACCCACACAGATTTCAACTCCTGGCCCATCTGCTGTGGTCTCACCAGTCACACGGCCTTTAAATTACAGTCATGCTCCTTCATCTCAGCACAGAGTTGTTACCCCATCCATCTCCTTTGTGTTGCAGCCAGGGCAACATGTGCAAGTCCATGGTCAGGGCAGAGCGGACCATGGTGTGAGACATCAGCGAGGTTGCCCTAGACTGCGTTAGAGTTTGTCCAACAGTGTAGTACACATAGCTGGCGCATATTATTGAATCCTGATATTAAAATTTCTGCATAATGCCCTGTGTGGCTTCTCTTTTTTCATGTTATTATATTGTAGAGATAGGAATATGTAGCACTGATTTATGTCCCCTGCTGTTTTCCATACAGTGATACAACAATCTGAGTGTGTATGCCCACCTGTGTCAGTTGTGCCCTGAGTTGATGATCCTGTTGTGAGACATTTGCATATGTTCATGTTGTGTTTAAAAATTGACAAAACCAACTAGAATAAAACAAAAAAGCAAGCTACGTGGTCGTCCTCTATGCTTCCACTCTAAAAATAATAAGGTGGAAATAGTACCAGGCAGCAAACTGGAACAGATTCAAGTACAAAAGTAATCCAAAAGAGTTTATTTCTACAGGCCTTGATAGATTCATTAAGAGTATTATAAAATTATAACATTCTATCTATTCAAACTAAGTAGGCTGAGTATACACCCTATAGAACATGTTTCATTAAGCCCTGGAGGGTGGTATGTTTCCAACCTAATTTGCCATCGCAGTTCCAATGCTAGCAATTTTAATGAGGCTGGGCCACCTCTACTGTCTTGTTGCACTTGGTCGATAGCTATAAATTTAAATTGATGATTTGGATTCTCCAATACATGTTTTGCTAATGCATTTGTTGACTTTTGCTTCCTGATAGCATACTGGTGTTCGTAAATTCTGTCTTTAAATTTACGTTCTGTTTTCCCTATGTACAGTGATGTACAGTTTTGGCATATAGCTAAGTATACTATCTGTTTGGAATTACATGTGAGTCTATATTTAAGTTTGAATTCTCCTTTGTTCGTTTTGAATCTGTTTGATTCAATAATGAACTTACAATAATTACAATTGTGGCATCTGAACATTCCTGGGGTCCTCACCGACGTAGATTTCATTTCGAACCAAGATTTAAGGTTCCTACCTCTTCTGTATGTCACTGAAGGGTTGGGACCTAATTTGTTCTATATACTCGAGTCTACCCCAAATAGTTGCCAGTTGTTCTGAATAATCTCCCACAGAATGGTGCTGTCAACTGAAAATGTAGTGATGAATCTAGAGATTTCTGATCTATCTACTCTCCCAGGACTTACTGAAGTTACCACTGTTACCACACTCTCTGTTGCTCTCATTTGAAGGAGTGGTACGTAAAAATTATTGTTCCTCTTAATGGTGATCTCATCTATGAGTTCATTAAGTAAACTACAGGGGTAACCTCTACTAAGAAACATAGTTTTAAGTGTGTTACATTCTTCCATGAAATCAACTTCTCTGCTGTTGATTCTCGCCGCTCTAACAAGCTGTCCTTTCACTACTGCACGTTTTTGCGTGTGAGGATGGCAGCTTGTAAAATGTAGTAGAGTATTAGAGTAAAGTGGTTTCCTGTATATTTTTGATATAAAACAGGCCTTATTCATGTCTTTAGTAAGAAAAATGTCCAAATATGCCACCTCAAAACTGCTAAACGAAAAAGTGAAAGACAGAAAGTCAGTGGAATTGTTGAGAAATTCAATGAATGACATAGCATGTTGTTCATTCCCATTAAAAAGAAAGAAAATATCATCCAAATACCGGGTGTAGTAGACCAATTGGTCAGAAAATGTAGGATTGTTCAAGATGTATAGGTGTTCCCATTGAGCCATTACAAGGTTCGCCACACTAGCTCCATACGGGGAACCCATCCCTACTCCCACCTTCTGCAAATAAAAGTTGTCACCAAACGTGAAGAAATTCCTAGGTAGTGTGAGATCCAATAATTCGGCTACCAAAGAAATCTCGTCACTTCTAGCCTCCCTAGCTCTTAACCTGTCACAGACCCATTCAATGGCTATATCCAGAGGAATGCTGGTATACAAGTCTTTGACATCTATTGTCAGCAAGTTGTAAAATCCTTCAAAGTGTATTACATTAATGTTAGATAGAAATGTCCATGAATCTTTACAGATCTGTGGCTCCATGGTGACATATTTCCTTAAGATATGGTCAACAACCTTTGCACAAGCATAGGTGGGTGATCCACGGCTGTCTATAAGTGGACGCATCGGTGGGTTGTTCAAGTTCTTATGTATTTTAGGTATCCCGAATAGGGATGGAATTCTGGGGTAAAGTGTGGTCATGTAAATGTACTGTTCTTGGTCAATCCTACAATCGATGTACATTTCTTCCAGGTGGTCTTTAATTACTTGGTAGGCAGTGTTGATTTCATTTCTAGAACTCAAAACATAGGCTTCGGTGTCTAAAACTGATGACATACGTGTGAAGTAGTCATTGATGTCAAAGATTACAACACCTCCACCTTTATCGGGTTTACATATACGTAGGTTGTTCATTTGGAGAAACCTAATATTTTCTAGTTCTTCACAGTTCCTGTGTGTTCGCTTGTTGTTACGGTTCTTTATATGCCGCCTGATGTCAAGCTCACACATTAATTCAAACATAACTAACAGTGGGTGTAAGGGAGGGTTGAACGTGCTGGAAACATGTAATTTATTGCTGTCCATTAGGTAAGCATCCCCTCCCATCATCAACCTGAAGTTAAGTTTCCTTGTGAATAGCTTGACGTCAATTAATGTTTGAACTAGATCAAAATGATGTTCAGGAACATAAGTTAAGCCCTTAGCCATCAAGTCCGCCATTTCAACTGAAATGTCAACACTAGTAAAATTGTAAACATTAAAATCACCTATTGAATTAGTGATGATAGTGGGCCCATGGTGTATATTTTCATAACTCAACTCAGACTCTTCTGTCTCCACTACAGATTCGTGGTACCTAGGGGAGTGTGAAATGTCCACTAACGGTTGTTCCTCAGCGGGTAGTGGTGGTTCTGACGTTGGCGTTGTACTTTGGGGCGTGCTCCTAAAAAATTCCCCTGATCATAATGAAAATCACGGCTATTAGTGTTATGTGATTGTTGGGTGTCTATATTGTTTTTGTTCAACAACCTTTCACTCCTACGTAGTTCATTGTGAGGCTCATCTGTCATGTTTTCTTGGAAAACAGTCTGTTCCTCACTCTCATATCTATTACTACCGGGTGAGATGTTATGATCATGGGGTACTACATTAGCTTTGTTTATGTTGGCTCTATTCCCACGTATACTACCTCCATTCCCACGTATACTACCTTTACCTTTCCAAACCTGGCTACTGTTAGGTTTAGGGTATGCAGAGCCTTCCTTGTATGCTTTAGAATCCCTTTCTAGTTTCTTAGATTTAATGGCCTGTAGTTTAACCAAGTGTATGTCAATATTCTTAAATAATTTACTGTATTCAAAACTGTGACTCTCAAATCTCATGTCAGTTTTTAACCTCTCATCAAGCTTTGTCGCTTCACTATTCAGCTGTTCGATTTGCAAAGTATAATGCTTACACATAAGTTTCAATAAATCAAAACCATGCCTATCATACATGTTACATAGTTCAATATGAAATTCAGAATTAGCAATTAATCCTGTAGGGTATTGAAAGTGCCTTAACCCTTTAGGCACTATTTTTCTAGTTATACATTCGTTGAAATATGCAATTTCTAGTTTTAATTTTTTGATTTTAAGCAATGTGCTATCAAACTCTTTTAAGTTACTTAGAAATTCTAAATCTGCATTGTCATTTAGTGAATTCAAAGTCATTTGTTCGTTGCTGAATGTAGGATTATTATTAATCCATTTAGAATAGTTAGGTAAGGTGTACTTGTTGCCACTCACCAATGCTGGTTCGTACGCGTTGTTTCCTGCTATCCTGAACATATTTTCAGTTGACATGTTCAAAGAAGACTGAACAAAAGTCCCTTTATTCGGAATACTAGGTATATCCTCTACAATAATAGGTGTAATGTCTCTTTGATGTGCAACCAATATACTGGGTTCACACGACTGTGAAGAGTCCGGTATATCCACAATGAAAGTTGCCTGTGTTGTTTGTAGAACTTCGTTGTCGGCTGGAATTCTCCTCTGCCTTCCTTGGTTGGTACTACCTAACTCTACTACGGTCGTCACGTCAGGTGTACACACACTTGTCTTCTGATTGGTAGATCGCTGTTCAGCTCGCAAAATCGTATTTGAACTGCTGTACGACATAGGATTGTTAACAGTGTTGTTCCCCGAAACGTTAATAATCATATTTTCTTTCTCCAGACGTGTTCCTTGTAAAACACGATATTGTAAAGGGACTGTGTCAAACCCAGGTTTCGTGGTAGTTACTTTAGATGCATTGTTGGAAGTACAGTCATTGTTGTTAATCGGGATTGAGATGCTAGGTAATAAAATACTTTGAACTTTTTCCAATTTGTCAATTCGTGCTAGCACTGCCTCTAACTTACTCAATAGTAAGTCAAAAGAAGGGTTCTTACTGTTCCGTTCATCTAAGTGAATAGTTGTTGCTGGCTGCTTGTCAGAAGTTGGTGCCATCCTAACTTCTGGATCCTACGGTCTTAGTAATTCAGGTGTTGCATTCGGGAAGTCACTAGCTGGCTCACATGTAGATTCAGACATCGTGTTTAAAAATTGACAAAACCAACTAGAATAAAACAAAAAAGCAAGCTACGTGGTCGTCCTCTATGCTTCCACTCTAAAAATAAGGTGGAAATAGTACCAGGCAGCAAACTGGAACAGATTCAAGTACAAAAGTAATCCAAAAGAGTTTATTTCTACAGGCCTTGATAGATTCATTAAGAGTATTATAAAATTATAACATTCTATCTATTCAAACTAAGTAGGCTGAGTATACACCCTATAGAACATGTTTCATTAAGCCCTGGAGGGTGGTATGTTTCCAACCTAATTTGCCATCGCAGTTCCAATGCTAGCAATTTTAATGAGGCTGGGCCACCTCTACTGTCTTGTTGCACCTGGTCGATAGCTATAAATTTAAATTGATGATTTGGATTCTCCAATACATGTTTTGCTAATGCATTTGTTGACTTTTGCTTCCTGATAGCATACTGGTGTTCGTAAATTCTGTCTTTAAATTTACGTTCTGTTTTCCCTATGTACAGTGATGTACAGTTTTGGCATATAGCTAAGTATACTATCTGTTTGGAATTACATGTGAGTCTATATTTAAGTTTGAATTCTCCTTTGTTCGTTTTGAATCTGTTTGATTCAATAATGAACTTACAATAATTATAATTGTGGCATCTGAACATTCCTGGGGTCCTCACCGACGTAGATTTCATTTCGAACCAAGATTTAAGGTTCCTACCTCTTCTGTATGGAATTACATGTGAGTCTATATTTAAGTTTGAATTCTCCTTTGTTCGTTTTGAATCTGTTTGATTCAATAATGAACTTACAATAATTACAATTGTGGCATCTGAACATTCCTGGGGTCCTCACCGACGTAGATTTCATTTCGAACCAAGATTTAAGGTTCCTACCTCTTTACAACTTGCTGACAATAGATGTCAAAGACTTGTATACCAGCATTCCTCTGGATATAGCCATTGAATGGGTCTGTGACAGGTTAAGAGCTAGGGAGGCTAGAAGTGACGAGATTTCTTTGGTAGCCGAATTATTGGATCTCACACTACCTAGGAATTTCTTCACGTTTGGTGACAACTTTTATTTGCAGAAGGTGGGAGTAGGGATGGGTTCCCCGTATGGAGCTAGTGTGGCGAACCTTGTAATGGCTCAATGGGAACACCTATACATCTTGAACAATCCTACATTTTCTGACCAATTGGTCTACTACACCCGGTATTTGGATGATATTTTCATTCTTTTTAATGGGAATGAACAACATGCTATGTCATTCATTGAATTTCTCAACAATTCCACTGACTTTCTGTCTTTCACTTTTTCGTTTAGCAGTTTTGAGGTGGCATATTTGGACATTCTTCTTACTAAAGACATGAATAAGGCCTGTTTTATATCAAAAATATACAGGAAACCACTTTACTCTAATACTCTACTACATTTTACAAGCTGCCATCCTTACACGCAAAAACGTACAGTAGTGAAAGGACAGCTTGTTAGAGCGGCGAGAATCAACAGCAGAGAAGTTGATTTCATGGAAGAATGTAACACACTTAAAACTATGTTTCTTAGTAGAGGTTACCCCTGTAGTTTACTTAATGAACTCATAGATGAGATCACCATTAAGAGGAACAATAATTTTTACGTACCACTCCTTCAAATGAGAGCAACAGAGAGTGTGGTAACAGTGGTAACTTCAGTAAGTCCTGGGAGAGTAGATAGATCAGAAATCTCTAGATTCATCACTACATTTTCAGTTGACAGCACCATTCTGTGGGAGATTATTCAGAACAACTGGCAACTATTTGGGGTAGACTCGAGTATATCGAACAAATTAGGTCCCAACCCTTCAGTGACATACAGAAGAGGTAGGAACCTTAAATCTTGGTTCGAAATGAAATCTACGTCGGTGAGGACCCCAGGAATGTTCAGATGCCACAATTGTAATTATTGTAAGTTCATTATTGAATCAAACAGATTCAAAACGAACAAAGGAGAATTCAAACTTAAATATAGACTCACATGTAATTCCAAACAGATAGTATACTTAGCTATATGCCAAAACTGTACATCACTGTACATAGGGAAAACAGAACGTAAATTTAAAGACAGAATTTACGAACACCAGTATGCTATCAGGAAGCAAAAGTCAACAAATGCATTAGCAAAACATGTATTGGAGAATCCAAATCATCAATTTAAATTTATAGCTATCGACCAGGTGCAACAAGACAGTAGAGGTGGCCCAGCCTCATTAAAATTGCTAGCATTGGAACTGCGATGGCAAATTAGGTTGGAAACATACCACCCTCCAGGGCTTAATGAAACATGTTCTATAGGGTGTATACTCAGCCTACTTAGTTTGAATAGATAGAATGTTATAATTTTATAATACTCTTAATGAATCTATCAAGGCCTGTAGAAATAAACTCTTTTGGATTACTTTTGTACTTGAATCTGTTCCAGTTTGCTGCCTGGTACTATTTCCACCTTATTTTTAGAGTGGAAGCATAGAGGACGACCACGTAGCTTGCTTTTTTGTGGTATGTTCATGTTGTAATATATTATAATTATGGTGTTACATCTGATGCTCAGTGTGTACATCTAGTGAGTACTTGGTATTAGATGCAGTCTGTGGTGCTTTGGTGGGGCAACACCTCAACATCAATGTTAAATCTGTGTACTCATGTACGTGTAGCTTGTCGTGATTCAAAGATGTAGATAAGGTACTGCCGTGTATGCCTGGGTCTGCATAAGTGGATAACAGCAGTCACCTGTTGTGGGGAGTGGAAACACATGTGGTCAGGATGGATATGGTTTAGTGGGGTATCCTTAACTTCTGTCCTAGCTGTGTTCCTGCAATTACACAGTAGTAGTCCCACAGGTATTTCACCTTGCTGGAATGCAGCCCTCATTCCACTTTCCATCCAAATGGCAGCATCATGGACACTTCCAGAGTGGGGTGCCATGATGTTTGTTATGCTGCAATCTGTTGCACACATGACTTGGCAGTTGATGGATGACCAGCACTTTCAGTTTATGTATCAGTCTGCTTCAGGACGTACTGTTGTCTTGATAGGTATGTGTATGCAACCTATTGCACTGAGTACATGTGGTAGTTTGTGATGCCGTGAAACTGGTGCATTACAGTTCTGCGCTCCATGTGGGTGGATGGAAAGTGGATGCAGTCATCCACCTTGCTGTGCATTGCTTCCAGGAATTTCACCAGGATACAACTGGCAGCTGTCTATGATACTTCCACAGCATCCCTCATGTGTCTCTGGAATGTTCCCAATGCGAGTACATCCAGGCTGAGACAAACTTTGGTTTCAAGGGGCTGGGGGTTTCCTCAAAGGGTCTGCACAGACATGTGTTGGGCACACATGTTGCAGGCAGCCTGCAGCAGTTTTCTGTCTAGCTGGTATCTGCCAATTATTTGCTGGTCTGACATCTGGTTTAGCTGCAACCTTCTCTGACTCTAGCTGGCTGCATTATAGGGTGAACAGTCACAGCCTCATTAACAGCCGGTTGCATTTGTGTATATTTTTTGATGTTTTGCTATGGATTTCTCCATAATCCATAATATTTACTTGAATTCCTTGGGGCCTATAAAGCATACACCAAAGATTTCAGAAAAAAAGTTGGTGTAGCTGTTTGTCACATTTAAGTTGCATTGTGTGTGCACTATGTGTTTTGGAATCGGACCAGCATGGGCAGAATCCCTAATTATCCTATGCTGAATACTTAAGTACTTGGGCTGCCTTCAGCATGTCTTCTGAAATCACGTCCACAGCAGGTATGCTGAAGTCTTCCTTCAGCATGCTGCACTGTCCGCAAATAGTTTCTGTGAACTTTACAGAATCCAGCCCAGGTGTTACCTCCTTCAGCAGTGTTTCTTCAGACATAGATTTTCAAAGACATTGTCTTTTAGAGGAAGCAGAATTCAGTTCAAATTAACCAATAAGAAACACAGTATAGTGATGATTCCTGAAGCCTTTTTGAAAAGTTTGTTTTCCAGTTCTATGATTTTTCTACTAAGAGGACGCACCTTTTCAAGCTGTCTCAGGTGGTTTGTTCAAGGCTACAGAATGCAGCATTGCATCCAATAATTGGCTGAATCACAGCTATGGGGTTGAAATTGAATCACTATTGAATACAGTGACCTCCTAGGAGTGACTGGACATGCCATTTAGAATTAGAAAATCTGCAGAATATTCATTTATAACTCTTGTACCTATTCAGGCAGAGGTCAAAGTTCATGATATTGAGTGTTGCAGTCACTAGCTATTTAATATTGCTGGTATTTTTATTGCTTGACTGTATTTCTAATCATGATTCATGTTTTTTCAACATGTCTCATTAAAGGTGCATCACTACTGTAGCAAAAGGTGTATGTTTTTATACTCTCACTATAGAACAATGGTACCTTTTATTAAGCAAGTGTGTTACCTAGTTTGCAGTCATCAGCTCAGCTGACTATTTCTAGCCTATTTCCCACTTTTGTATCTGAGAAGAATGTTCCAAGAGGTGGTAGTGAAGTGACACAGGACAGAGCCCCATGAGAAAGCACTGGTAAAACCCATAGCTACACACAGGTAATCATCCATCCTGGACCACTCAAGAGATGTAAGGAGAGTAAGGATTTCCAGCAGGTTTACTAAGGTCTGTTGGAGACTGCCACTGTCACTGTCAGCACTGGAGGAACCTTAGGATTTGTATGAAGAGATATTCCTGAGTTTCGACTGGTTAAAGCATGTCTGCAGCTTATGCAAACCACACTGAGTTAATGATGTACAATATCACAATGCAATTTACAAATCTGCTCTGTACACTGGGACCAAGGGAAATCCACTGTGCAATGCAAATAATAATAATAATAGTAATAATAAAATAATAATAATAATAACAATAATCAATATAGAGAGTTGTGTGCAGCTTAACTAAAATTTTGTCCAAACACAATACACAAAAGTAAAAATCAGTTACATTTCTAAAAGGATGATGTGGACATGCCCAGAGACCCGTTAAACCACTGCAGAATCACAGGAAAGAAATGCACTAAAACATGATAGTAAAACATGATAGAAGAGAGGAACAGAGAGTATCAGCACAGAGACGTATGATGATATCTCACGTACTTGCTATTTTATACACTTTGTTAAGAGCAGTTGAACAAAACTTTACATTCTATATTTTGCAGTATGTATATCTTGCAAACACGCCACCACAGTGTGCAGAAAATACAGAGGAAAATAAAACAACGTGAAAAGGCAATAGCATATTATCTAAAATTACCAGACAAAAGCACTTAGATATGCAAAGGCAGGCTCAAACAGAATTGTATTTCTAAAGGCATGTGTATACAGATTTCACACAGGTATGTTTATCTATTCCACTTCAAGAAAAATGCAGTTTGACACGCTTAATGTTTTGCATACATTGCTATTAAGAAGCATTTATATTATAACTAAAGTAACATAGTTTTGCTCTTATATAAGTGAATGCCACACATACTTTTCATTGCATCATCTTAATCTCTTTCACGCTGAAGAATGAGTTATTTTTAGCACTCACATTAGCATCTAAAATGCATTCTATAGAATATCCATTATAAGTTATATACTGTAGTTCAATTTTTGAGGGCCAGTAAGTGGGCTACCATGACACCTATTAAATGAGATGTGTTTAACAGTGCTGAGGCATGTGCCATGCCTAACAGGGCACTTCAGGAGGTAAGAGCATTTCAGAACAATACCACATCACATGTTTTAGCTTATTTTTTTGTCCTTTAAGAAAGTGATTCCTGAATCGTTGCATTTATTTAATTTATTTATGCATTTGCTTGTTTGTTTACAAGTGAAATGGTCCTCAGCCCCTTTTCATCCCCAACACAGGCCATGAGGGTGGGTCTATATTATATTAGCGATTGTTTGAAATTGTGAATGCTATATAATCGACCCAAACACTATGAAAATGCAAAACGTTGAACACACGGATCAGGGATTTTTTCCCAGGGAAAAAATCATTGATCCATTAAAATAAAAACAACCCAAACACAAAATAAAGTGGGGGGCCCCCACACCCACCCTACTTAAATATACCAAATCCGAGATTGCACCACAGTGGAGGAAATGGCAAAGTCCCGAAAATGGCCCAGTGTTTTTTTCCCTAAGAAAAAAAAAATCACTGTTCCATGCTTTTGGCATTTTGCCATTTCATGTAAACACGTTAGAAGAAACAGCATTCGCAACTTTAAGCGTTCGCTTGAATAATAGGAACCCATGAGGGCAGGGGTAAATGCAATACACATAGACAGTTTGGAGTCACCACGTCACTAGCAAGTTTTGGGAAATGGAAGGAATCTGGAGTACCCAGAAAAAACAATGTACATAGATATGGGAAGAACATGCAAACTCCAAACTGACAGTGGCTCAAAGTCAGGACTGAACCCTGGTCCCAAAAACTATGACATAGACATCACTGAGCAAATCATCTGCGATGTTGTGCTGCAATTACCTAGGAATGTCAATTCATGAAATCTTGAGTACTGACGGGATGTGATGTTATACTAAAGAAGGAAAATGCTCAGCACTGATTTTGAATACAAAACCAGACTCAGCCCATTTTGGCCGATATGAGCTGTGATGTTTTTGAGAAAGCAAGGAATGCAATATATTAGTGAAATTTGCATCCATGTCTTAAACAAAAGTTGTCAGACATCATCTGAAGTAAATACAGCGAAAGTCTTTGGGTAAACCAATGGATGGAATGGTTCCTTTCAGCTGACCATACAGATAAGTGGTATGTTGACATTAATCTGATGAATAGTAAAATTACTTACTACACATACTTTTGGTGCCCAGCATGGAATGCATGCTCTAATGAGGTTGTTTTCCTAAGATACTGAGGCCTTCACTATTTACTTCTCTATATATAAATTTTGGGAAAAATAATATGTTAGATTTCTCTGCATTATGAACCTACAGCAGAATGAGCATCTCTGCATTCACAGCAGGCTTAGGCAGTTTCATAGGCTTGGCCTATTTCACTTAGCCTAAGGGTTACTCAATCACCTGCAAGCAAGGCTTAGCACAAGCTTCGTGTTTTACTGTATAGTGGCATCTACTACACACAGATATGGCTGTCTACTGTGGCTAGATTTTGGCTATCTAATCTGTGGGAGATTATGCCATATATAGTTATGTAAAGAATCTCCATGGCAATACCCAGATTTGCTCAGAGCTGTTGCACAATGGTACCTGCTATACCGAGTCAACAGATATTTCCAATATACTGGCCAACAGATTAACTCCGCAAGTGATGTTGATTCAGTGCCAACTTTACCCCCCCCAAAGGACCAATCACAATACCTGTAGATTGCCAGGCACCCATTACTACTGTTGCACAGGTTAAAACAGCACTGTCCAAGGTTAAGAATACAGCTTCTGTGGGACTTGACAATATCCCTGGCTGTGTTCTACATGAACTACAGAGTGAACTGGCACCTCATCTGTGTGCCTTGTTCAAACACAGCCTCACCCCAGGCTTTGTCCTGAATGAATGGCACTGCTACAGTCATCCCTCTCCACAAAGGAGGAGCGACTACAGACCCTTGGAATTATCACCCCATTAGTCTGACAAGTCTGATATGCAAAGCTATGGAACGCATCATCATAGACCTAATAAACAAGGATATAGAGAAACTCCAAACTCTGGATCCCACACAGTTTGGTTCTGTGAAGGGTAGATCATGCCTGCTCAACCTGGTCGACTTCTTTGAGTCAGTCACCAGAACTATGGATGAAGGCAAGGTGGTTCATACAGCCTACCTTGATCTGGCCAAGGCATTTGATACCATTCCCCACTCAGGAATCGTAGAAAAACTCACTAAGCTAGGCATCAACCCCTATATCACTAGGTGGGGTTGCAAATTTGCTCACAGATAGAACCCATAGTGTGAAAGTAGCTGACTCCAAGTCAGACTGCTGACCAGTCATGAGTGGAGTCCCACAAGGTTCGGTCCTAGGTCCTCTCCTGTTTGGTATCTACTTCTCAGAAGTCCAGGCCAACACGAATGGACTCTGGTGACAAAGTTCACAGACGATTACAAGTTGGGAGCCATAATTAACTCCCCAAGTGATGTTGACACCCTACAGAAAGGCCTCACTGAGACCAATGACTGGTGTCAGAACCATGGCCTTAAGCTCAGTGCCAAAAAATGTGTCATCATCCCCTTTGGGAAAAAACAAGTTCCAATGAATTACCACATCGATGGTAGTCCACTGAACACAGAAGGTGTCATAACAGATCTGGGAACACAGGTTGACAGCACCCTCTTTTTTGACTGCCACATTGCCACTGTGGCCAGAAAGTCCTTCTATGTGGCACATCTCATTACTAAGGGTTTTGCATCCAGGAAGAAAGAGGTCATTGTCTCCTTTTACTCTTGCCTCATTAGGCCAATCCTTGAGTACAATGCCCCATTTGGCATATACCTCACTAGACACCTGCAATAACTGGAGAGGCTGGAAAAGTACCTCACAAAGTGGATCCTAGGCCTTAAACACTTGCCCTATATGGACAGACCAAAAAACCTCCAACTATTCTCTGTCTTATATCGCCTACTTTCAGGCGATCTCTGCTTGACTTACTAAGCCTTGTCTGACCCAGCTCTGTTAGCAATGCTACATCTAAAGAAATCCCAATCTGTGCACACTACATGCTCCAGAAACCACAACCTCATTACCACAATCAGTAAAACAAGCTGGAGGGACAGGTTCATAACCCAGAGACTGCCCACGCTATGGAATAAACTTCCCATATATGTCAAGCAGAGCACTTCACTGGCCCTCCTCAAGAGAAATCTTGATGAGTGGATGGGAAATACAAAATTCACCCCGGGGATCACTCCCATGGCTCTGCTTGACAAAGACACTGGGAAGTAAGGTTGGGTGGCATGATGCCAGGGTAATCCTATGGGCTGGGCTTGTAAAGGCTCCAGGGCCATTAGCCTAGTACATACCTATGAACCTATGAACCTACATGAACCACCATATGAGTCAGACTGTTCAGGAGCACAGAATTATGGACATGAGTGATAAACAAACTTCATTGTCCAATTCTGGCTTTGTTTACCTCAGTCTCCATTCGTTCTACCCCTAAGTTACTGGGTTTGCTGCATAAAACCTGGACATCAAAGCTCAAAGTATACACAACTTCTTAGACAAACTGAGTTTATTTATTTACTTTGTTTTCCTTGGTTGTTTATCATTTTGCTTTGCTTTTTTATGCTTGTTTTAAATTTAGATGCACAACATCATATAAAAAAGTAAAGATGGAATAATATAGATAGCAGCGAAATGCATAACAGGTTACATCACATCAGTATCGCATGGGAATTGTCAAATGTGCAAGCACTAGTAACACTGATTCAAATACACACCTCAGCTGCATATACATAGAGCTGAGTTTCTATAATGAAGATAGTGATAATATTATGACAGTATGGATGTAATTTGAAGTATGTGGCCAACAAAGAAAGGAAAGGGTAGCTTATTAGATAAGGAGAGGAAAAAAATCTCTATGTCAAGAAATTACTAATGATTGGGATAGCCCTATTAAGCATATTAATTTTCTATGAACTTGCATTAATCAATCAGTGGATCATCTTCAGAGAAAATTTGTTCTTTACCATTTCTCCTGGCTATCTGAAGTTCCAGTTGAAGAATGCAGGAGAGCGTCTGTTTAAATTCTAGAAAAGATCAGGGTGAGGTGGTTTTCCAGTACCTCGTTATGAATTGTTTAGCCACTAGAAGCAATATAGGAAAGATACGGGATGAGATATGCAAATATGCAGTAATACCATATAATACTATTTATTTCTTTCTAAATAAGACCTAACCAGCAAGTAGGGCCTAGCATGGTGTTTCCAGGGTGCTCATGATATAAGCCCTACACCAAAAATAAGCCCCAGTTCCAATTCTTACTGTAACCTAATCATCACTCACACTTGACGGTTGAGATCCTTGGCCCATAAACCCACGCAGGTGTACTTTGATCGGTCAAAGTACAGACAATGTGCGGGAAGTACATGCTAATGGTAACGAGCAGCTGTGGCAGTGTCTTCTCTTCATAACCGGCGCCATTTTGTGTTGCCTTCAATTACCCCCCCCCCCCAGACAAAATGAGTGCAAAAAGAAAGACCTATTCCTTCGAGTACAAGAAAGGAATCGTGGAGGACTCCTGTGGAAAGAACCTGATGGCTTTCTGTAAAGAGAAAAAGTTAGATCTCCGAATGGTCCGAAAATGGCGAGCAGCATACGTTAACCTCAGTCAGCAGGCCGATGAGGGAAATGCTAAGAAGTGTAATTGTGGATCAGGTTGGCAACCATTATTTCCTGACCTTGAAGACATCATCTGTGAGTGGATTGCTAACAGGAGAGCAAAGGCTTTGGTTGTGTACAGGGCTGATATTCAAGCATTTGCCCTTGCAATAGCACCACAGTTAGAAATATCCACAGAAGAATTCAAAGCATCACAACATTGGCTGGATGGCTTCCTTCATGATATGAACTGTCTCTAAGAAGATCAACAACACTGTTCAAGCTGGAAGATACTGAAGTTATTAAACGTGCACTTGTGTTCAAGTCCTTTGTTGATGGCATTGACTTTTCTAAATACCAACTCTCAAACATGATTACTATGGATGCAACTGCAGTGTTTATGGGCCAAGGATCTCAAACAACAATTGATCAGAAGGGTGCCTTGTCAATCTACATTCCCTCCACTGGTTACGAGTGTGTACATGTTAACTGCATTTTGGCAGTTTGTTTAGATGGAAAGAAAACCCCACATCTAATCATTAGTAAGGGCAAGAAAGATAAGATTGAACATGTTTCAAGCATTTACATTCTTGAAACCGATAAAGCCTGTTGCACACAAGCAGTTATAAGGAAGTGGGTCGATGTAATGCTGCCAGTTGTTTTGCGAGGTGGCAAAAGAGGTCTGCTAGTCTGGGGTTCAGCCAGCATGTGCTAAAGAAATGAAGAAATTCCTAGCACGGAGGAGAATAGATCAAATAATGATTCCCGCAGGAATGACTGCCTATCTCCAGACTCTTGATATTGCAATAAACGAGCCATTCAAGGACCATTTGTGTATGGAACTCAGTGACTACACTGAAAATAGAATGGAGAGAACTCAGCATGGGAACTTTGTGAAGCCTAGCCTGCAAGAGGTCGTGACTTGGGTGAAAAATTCAGGGGATAAAATCACTGACAGCTGTGTTGCCAATGCACTAAGAGCAGACTACTTGGACAAGCAGTGCTCATTTAAGGACAGCTTAATTGCTAGGCATGACAGACTGGGGCCAATGGTGCTACAGGAAATGGAGTTGCAAGAAATTCAGGCCAAAATCCGGGGGTTGGACACTTATGACAAAGTCCCAGAAGAAGATGACATGACTGTATTTGAATAACTGTGAAAGCCAAGGTGCAGATATTCTGGACTTGAAATGTTTGTTGCACTGTTTATGTAGAATTCACACACAACTGTCAACCCGTTATTAGAGAACTGTTCTCCAGTAATGGAAAAGTACAAAATAAATGTCAATTTGTGTACATGAATACATGTTGATTTTTGTACATGAAGAAATGTCGATTTGTGTTCATTAGTTAATGTAAAATTTTGTACATGAATAACTGAATAAAGGTAGATTGTTTTACGGTGCGGGTAAATAAGGCATCCCCTGATAGTAAGCCCTAATGTGCATTTCGTCAGGAGAAAGAATATAAGACCCAGTCTTATTTTCAGGGAAATATGGTAGACTCATGAGATAATTGTATAGGTAGCCCCCATCCATTCCCAAAATTCTGGCCAAAACTGTTGAAGCATGGAACAGTTCCAAATGATGTGTGCCCAGTTTTCTTCTATGATAATTAGATAAACATCTATTGCATCTTGGCTCATTATAGGGATACTAAACAGATAATAAATATAGAGTCAAGAAAAAACAAGTGCTTGAAAACATTTCCATACAAAAGTTCACCATTTCAGAGAATGAATAATACTGGTATGAATCTTTAAAAGTTTCAGTGCCCAATCTGCTGGCAGCTCCTGGTTTGTGTCAACAAAATAATCCTGTTGACATACCTGAAGTGTGTTATGATAAAATGCATTCAGAATAGCAATACAAGAGGACATAAGGATTTAGAGGAATCAGACTGACAGGCTTGAGTACTTATGAGTTATTATTCGATTAAGAGCTCATTCTAGAAGTGGTGGGTCTAAGATGAATTTTTACAGGGAGGTCATGTGGAAATATTGAAAAAGGTTATGGCCTCTTAGACTACAGAGCACAGTAACATCTTGAAAAGGTCTGAGTAGCAAATCTAAATATAACCAAAATACAAATATTAAGTAATTTTTCCACCAGTGAATCCATGGGAAAAATTGGTATGCCTGCTTAAACTGTGGGTATACACCAGCAGGAAATAATACCAGTTTAGATGCATTACTAGGGTCTAAGGAAGTAAGGCTAGAGTGAATGACTCTGTAGAATGAGTTACGGTATTATGAGTATCCAGTGGTAGGAGTCTTAATATAATTTCAAATGGCCAAGGCCCATAAAGCATAAACTTACAGTAAAGTGTGATTTCAAAACAATTAAATGGCTGAGGATGAATATAAGAATGAACATGCAATGCCATGGAAAACATCGAAGACAATGGATTGCCCTTGCAGAAGAGGTCTCCTAATTATTGAAGCATAGTAGCTTGGTATGTGCAAAGCAGGATGAGAAGATGGATGCCACTATCATTATAAGATGCCTAATGAGCTAACATGGAGGCCCTGGGAGAAAGGGGAAACCATAGGAACTTGCAAATTGATGCATCTCATTTTCTCAGGTTCCTGTAGGGGATAGAAAAGGCAAACCCTGGAGAATATACAACACTTTAGGATATAACACCAGTTTAATTAGGACAAGCTTAATATCAAATAGGGTGGCCCACATTTTATACTCAGTTATGTGCCTTTCCAGTAATTGTTGAATAGATTGCATGTTCAATTGGGCGGTCTAATTAGGAGATAAAGTAAAACCCCCTGCATATTTAAAGTGCAAATGATTATGTGTAAAGCCTAAGGAAGATGCTGGTGTCTGAGAAAAAAATCATCCTGTGGATAAATAATATAGACTTCATGGGGTTAACTATATAAAGAGGTTCATGCTGCCAATTAGTTAATGATTCCCAAATGACTGGGATTATGACATGCAGATCTAACATGCAAATGAAAAAAATTCTGCATACAAGGTGACCTCACCTTTCATGGGGCCTGTGAGTTGTGGATTATTGCTAGGATTCAGAAGACCTTGGGAAGTTGCCATTAATGGCTCAATGGCCAGTATAAAAAGTAAAGAAACAAGGGGACGGTCTTGCTGAACACTCTTACTAATTGGCGAAGAATTTGACAGATGAGGGCCAGTTCAGGCTGCAGCTTGTGATCCCCTACAGATGTTAAAAATCATATCCATAAAAGATTGTGGGAACTTGTATGCGTCAAGTATTTTGAATAAATAAGGCCACCAAAGGTTGTCAAAGGTCTTCTCAGCATCTACAGGGACTTGTGCCTAGGCAAGTTTTGAATATGTCCTTTTTCAAGACATTCCGCTTAGGATCGGTGTTTGCCATATCTGTTTTTGACAAAGCCTACCCTGATCCAGATGCACTAACATGGGTAAGAAAGGAATGGTATGAGTTGCCCATATACTCATAAATATTTTATTGTCTATATTCAAAACAGAAGATGACCTGTAAGTAATGGGTAAGACTGAATCTTTACCAGGTTTTAACAATGGGCTAAGTGATTGCTTCCATGAGGGAGATACAGGCTTCCTGGTAGCAGCTGAATGTACCTTATTCCATAGTAAAGTCAAGGCTGTAGAAGGAAGAGTTTTATAGAGCTCAGCCTGTAAGCCATCACTGCTTGGGGCTTTATTAGTTTTAAGTCTCTGGATGGCCAGCAATAACTCTGGAATGATGGGGGGGGGGGGTCTTACTGAGAGTAGTCACCTGCTCTTCTGTTAGAGTAAAGAGATGTGGTAGGTAAAGGGAACAGACCCTGGTACCAACTAATGGTGTATTTAGATCAGAATCAGCTTTATAAGTCTGTTCATACTAAGCATGAAATTTAGATATGGTGGCATCAGTGTGGACTGTGTTGAGAAGATGGAAAGAGTACTTTGAGGGGCTGATGAATGAAGAGAATGAGAGGGAGAGAAGGTTGGATGATGTGCAGATAGTGAATCATGAAGTGCAGTGGATTAGCAAGGAGGAAGTAAGGATAGCTGTGAAGAGGATGAAGAACGGAAAGGCTGTTGGTCCAGATGACATACCTGTGGAAGCATGGAGGTGTTTAGGTGAAATGGCAGTGGAGTTTTTAACTAAATTGTTTAATGAAATCTTGGAAAGTGAGAGGATGCCTGAGGAATGGAGAAAAAGTGTTTTGGTACCAATTTTTAAGAATAAGGGTGATGTGCAGAGCTGTAGTAACTACAGAGGGATTACATTGATCAGTCACAGCATGAAGTTATGGGAAAGAGTAGTGGAAGCTAGGTTAAGAAGGGAGGTGATGATTAGTGATCAGCAGTATGGTTTCATGCCAGGAAAGAGCACTACAGATGCGATGTTTGCTCTGAGAGTGTTGATGGAGAAGTACAGAGAAGGTCAGAAGGAGTTGCATTGTGTCTTTGTGGATATAGAGAAAGCATATGACAGGGTGCCTAGAGAGGAGTTGTGGTGTTGTATGAGGAAGTCAGGAGTGTCAGAGAAGTATGTAAGAGTGGTACGGGATATGTACGAGGGTAGTGTGACAGCGGTGAGGTCTGCGGTGGGAGTGACGGATGCGTTTAAGGTGGCGGTGGGATTACATCAAGGATCAGCTCCGAGCCCTTTCTTATTTGCAATGGTGATGGACAGGTTGACAGACGAGATCAGACAGGAGTCCCCGTGGACTATGATGTTTGCAGATGATATTGTGATCTGTAGTGAGAGTAGGTAACAGGTGGAGGAGACCCTGGATAGGTGGAGATATGCTCTAGAGAGAAGAGGAATGAAGGTCAGTAGGACTAAGACAGAATATATGTGTGTGAATGAGAGGGAGGATAGAGGAATGGTGAGGATGCAGGGAGTAGAGGTGGCGAAGGTGGATGAGTTTAAATACTTGGGATCAACATTTCAGAGTAATGGTGAGTGTGGAAGACAGGTGAAGAAGAGAGCACAGACAGGATGGAGTAGGTGGAGAAGAGTGTTAGGAGTGATTTGTGACAGACGAGTATCAATAAGAGTGAAAGGGAAGGTCTACAAGAGGGTAGTGAGACCAGCTGTTATATGGGTTGGAGACAGTGGCACTGACAAAAAGGCAGGAGTCAGAGCTTGACGTGGCAGAGTTGAAGATGTTAAGATTTGCACTGGGTGTGACTAGGATGGACAGGATTAGGAATAAGTATATTAGAGGGTCAGCCCAGGTTGGAAGGTTTGGAGACAAAGCCAGAGAGGCTAGATTACGTTGGTTTGAACATGTGCTGAGGAGGGATGCAGAGTATATTGGGAAAAAGATGCTAAGGATGAAGCTGCCAGGCAACAGGAAAAGAGGAAGGCCTGAGATAAGGTTAATGGATGTGGTGAGAGAGGACATGCAGGTGGTTGGTGTGACAGAGCAAGATGCAGAGGACAGGAAGAAATGGAAACAGTTGATCTGCTGTGGCGACCCCTAACAGGAGCAGCCAAAAGAAGAAGAAGAGTGTGGACTGATGATCATTAGAAAAATAGCCTTGAGTTTCCAGAGGGGTATAACCCCTGATGTTCCTGTGGTATTTCCTAGCTAGCTGGGCATATTTGTTTAACATTTGTTAACCAGGAAATTATGACTAGGACAGAGCCTATTTTCAACACAGGCCTGGGAAGAAATGCTCCAGATGCATGTCTCTGGAATGTGGGAAGAAACTGGAGTACCCAGGGAAAACCACCACGAATGCAGGGCAGTCATGCAGACTCCACACAGAAGGCACTCCAGCTGAGAATTGAACTGGAGAACCTCTTGCTGTGAGGCGACAATGTTAACCACTGCACCACTGTGCCAGGCAGCTCATAATACTGAAGACAAAATCTATTAAGTGCTATGTCGGTTTTCTGAGTGATGATGGCTGGAATTCTTTCACTAAGCTGACAGAGGGACAAAGGAGAGAATGATGAGGCATAGAATTCTGATGTTAGTAAAATGGGTAGCCTGGGCTTTGCTATATTCTTCTTGGAGCTGGTTCAACTCTGTGTTACATTTTTTTCATGCCCCACTAGTCAAGATTTTAATTTGGCACAAAGACATCCTTTAAATGCATCCCATAAGATACGAGGTGAACATGGAAGCTGGGCATGAGCTTTGAGGAAATTCTCTCATAAATTAATTTAAATGAGTGGTAAATACAGGATGGATAGTATAATAAGGGAGGAGTTTCCAAAGTTTTAATAGTGTCATTTCCTGGCAGAGTCAGAATAAGGACATGGGACTACTCAATATTTAATATTGGGACCAAAGAGTTCCTGATCAATGTATAGTTTATTAATCCTTGAGGGCATGCCAAATCTGGATAAACAATGAGTGAAGTTGGGTTTCCAATGAATCTTCGGGATTACAAGTAGCATAGCAAGGGCAGGGCAAAGGTGGAAATCAACCCGGATGTAAAGTGTTAGAAGGAGTGAGTGACAGTTCATTTTTTGATCTTCAGTGGAAGAGGTGAGGGGGAGTGGATAGGATGCTGTGAAAGCCAATGTACCAATTGGTTTCCTACAATCAGCCAAAGTCTTTTATTTTCTTTTCTTTATTTATTTGCTCTTCTCTTGACAGAGGCTAGTGTCAGTAATATATGATTTATTCTGAAAAAAAAAAACAAACAAACTCCAGATACCTTACCTCCTAGAGGTGTAAAAGTGTCTAAAATCTGAACGTTAAGGGTGACCCCTTCTCACCATGATGGAAACACCCTTACTTTAAAAGTAAGATACATGGGATAAGCAACCTAGTCCTATCCTTGTGATTCTGGTTTAACTAATGCACGGTGAGGCAAATTAATCTCCTGAATGGTTATTATGTCAGGAGCAAGAAATGTAAGCCATTGTCCACTCTAGCTGTCACTGTTAAGTAACGTCACTACTGAAAAATGACACAAGATTTGAGTGTTCTCAAGTTGAAAAGGTTTGAGTAAAGACCTGACCTGTATAGGTGTGCAGGGTATGTTGATATAATCAATCATGTAGAAAAGTGGTACTAAATAGAATCTATATAGACAGAATTAGTAACATATGAAAACAGCAAAAAACCTCTAACACTTAAATAATAATATAAACAGTAAACTATGTGCATAGGTTGTTTTCTTCCTAGGTAATAAGGACAAAATCCCATCTGAATACCCTGCAAAACCATGCATGGTGGGAGTGTTTATGCACCAGTGAAAACTAGCTAATTAGATCCCATAGTTGTCCAAGGTTCTGGGACAACAGACATTGCAGAATGTATAGTTAGGGCACAACTAATACATCTATATACATGCCTTATCTATTATGACTAATATTTCCAGGAATAACCTAACAGACAGATTAGCCATTGAATCACGAGAAAACATACCACTGACTGGTGTAACAAGTGTGACTTGCTAGAAACAGTATGCCAGACCAACTGAAACTGAGCCTCTAACCTCTGCATTTCCTTGTGTAAAGGCCAAGTTCAGACCTCGGTCAGTATCCCATATGGCAGGCTTGGATTGCTTTGTGTCTGTTGAAATCAGAGTTAGCTCTGTGGTTCCCCTAACCTTTTTGATTAAGGCAGGTACCCATTCAATATTGTCTGAGATGGCAATGGCCACAGTGTCCTGTAGCTCTGGATAGCTTCTTCTGTTTGCTGGAAAACATGATGGCCCTCAGAAGAAAGAACTTGAAACAGGACAGGGTATAGAAATGTAGCCTTGAGACTGTTGTTATTAAGGAATCTGATGGAGAAAAATAATTTCCTTTTCTCCACCACTATGTTGGAAATGCCATTTTTGAAACATGTTCTTTGACACAAACATGGTATATCCTTCTTCATCCAAGCCAGTTGAAGAATTTTCTCTTTTTGTTGGTATGACAATCTTTGGGGGAGATTAGGCTGGGGTGGTGGGACCAAAGAATGATGTGTCATTTCCAAAAGTAGTTTAGGTGAGGTGTCCAACCTGAGTGTCGTGGGAATCCATGCCTGCAAAAATTCCTGAAGATCTTTCTGCTCCCCTCCGTCTTAAAATTCTAGGATGCAGATGTTATCGTGACAGCTATGGTTCTCTTTTTATCATCCAGTTGATCATGCAAGATCTGGGTACAATCCAGCAGGAAATTGACTTGATGTTTCATTTCATCAAAGTGGGAGGTCAATATGTGAGATTGCTGATCAAGAGCATCTTCATGGTCTATGACTCCTTTAACTATGTTTTTGTATCTCCTGTACTTGCTGATGCAGAGTGATTTGTAAAGTGTTTAACTTAAGCATAAGCTGGTTGATTGAGGCTGTGAGCAATTTAATCTTAGAAGGTGACGTGTCTGTAAGACATAGAGCTGTTGCCTCCTGTATTTTTTCATCAGGTAGTGGGGCTGGAACTGTCTGACCTGCCATGTCTGTGTGTTACTGCTAGGCTTAGAACATGGCTCCAAATAGAATACATTTATATTTACCTTAACTCCTGAGGAAGATTTATTTGGTGGCTTATATGTGCTTCTGATCCACAAAGAAAGCAACTGCCATAAAACCCAACACTTCTAAGAATTCTAGTTGTAAAATTTAAAGTTTATATGTCCCTGGGCTTTGGCTTCATGCTGTTCACATCATTGGGACCAGAATCAGAAGCCTCATTCTTTTTATTTGATGATAGGATGGTCCCAGCTAGCCCTTTAACAGAGGAGATTTGCAGTAGGATCACTAAAGTAAAGGCCTATAGTAGGATATGAAAAAATACAATGCATTTTAATTACATAATGCAATATAAGAATGAAATACAGTTATGATACATTACATGACAGAAGTTCAACAAATGCAAAACATAATACAGTTAGTAAAATCACATGGCACAGCCTCAGACAAACACAGACGCCCTTACCCTCAGATGAATTAGGCAGTGACCTAGGGCCCTTTTCTATCCTTTATTTATTTTATTATAAATAAATACATACATACATACATGCATACATACAGGGCTGAAAGACATTCTTAAACAAATGGCATCCAATGAGGAAAGTGCTGACTTTCTACTTCTTGCTGTCACAAAGCCTGTGAACATTTATGGGTGAAGAGAATTGGGTAGTCTTGTAGATAACAACATTAGAAGTCAGTGAGAGTATGAGGTATTCTTTTTTTAATTCTGACAGGCAAGCAGATCTAGCCAGGGAACAGGTTTGAAGGGCAAATAGTCTGGCTGCTACTTGTCCCAGATTTTTTTGCAGAATGTCACTGAGATTGTTTCATAGTAGTGTTCATTGTAAATTTTGAGGTTTTATGGTCAGTCATAGAGAGTTACAGTCACCAAATGCTGAGAGAAATTTGAATTTATGGCATCATAGTCTTTAGAAAATCCCTGCTATGTAAACGTGTTATTCTATCAACCCTCTGCAGTATGCAAGAGCAGTATTTAAATTCTGACCCTGATTTTGGGAATTTGATTCTCCAATATTTTTGTATTAGTCCTTGATTTGCTAGGAAGTTGAGAGAATGATTTTTTAAATGAGTTAGACTTGAGAGAATGATTTTTTTTAATGAGTTGGATATCTGAGAAATAATGTACACAGACTAATTAACTATAACTGCTAGAGCTGTCTGTGGAGAAAGCCAACTGCTGATATTTGCTCATTATTCTGTCTTTGCAGGATTAAAATTATTTTTATGAAGTTGCTTGGAATCCAATAATGTCTGGTCACTGTTTGACTGGGGCAAAGATTAAATTTATTACATGGGTATAATTATGTATCAAAATCAAATGTCAGAAATGCACACATAAGTAGATATAACTGCTGGGTAGGTGGGCAGAACCTGTCTGTAGATGAAAGCAAGTGAGTCTTTTGTTGTTTGTTAACTTTAAACAGACACTGATCTGACTTTGCAAGACTACTGTGCATTTTTGGGAAGTAAGATAGAATACTTTAATATTGTGACCATTATTTATTTATTTTTACCACAATCTGCAGCTTGAAGTGTGCACAGTAAAGTTAATGTAATTGATGGGTAAAGGGATTGCTATGATAGGAGGTACTGCCAGCCATATCAGAGAGAAGTAGGGCAGTGGATGTATGACTTGTGCAAGCACAGCTAGCTGGAATTTTGTAAATAATTGTATGTCATTAGTATATCAAACTGCTCTGTACAGATGTGTGTACTGAAAATGTATTTTTGAGCTTTGCTTGTGTCAATTGTTTTAAAATGTATCAACATTGCACCCTGCTGAAATGAAGAGAAATGTACTTGTTTATAGTATTTGAATTATGTATATGTTTTAATAGAGGACACTGGCACAGCAAAGATTAACCAGCTCGCTTATTTTCAAAAAAATAAATACATAAATAATAATAAGATACATGTAAATGAGCTGTTAAATCATTGAATGTCACCCACAGTGCTGAGTAGGCCTGGAGACAGTAGGTATGGCAGCAGCCATTATCTGTTAGCTTTTGTAAAGAAGGAGGGAAGTGCTGTAAATGTTTCTGGCTCCTAGGCATTGTCATAAAAGCTCTAAATGTGTATTGTAGCAGTCTGCTAAAGTCCTGTCTCAAACATCAAAAGGAAATATTGTGAGAACCCAGAGTCAGGTGACCAGATGAGGCCATTCTGCAAATCATGTTGGATATTATATTTCACAGGAAGTAATCTCAGAGAATAGAATATTCTGTTTGGGAGCCTGTCTAGAAAGGCTGCCTAAATATATTATTAGGGAACAGTATAATTCTCTCAGATTCAGCCAGGAATATAGTGAAGCTTAGTTTAGATATTGTTTTTCTTTATTTGTCTGAGTCTGTCCTTCAATGTTGTTTTCATTATTTTCTATTATTTTAACTCTGTGGTTTACTGCAGATATATATTTTGTATTTTCTTGTTTTTTTATTATTATTAAATATATTTAAACTTTTAATTGTGGTTGGTCCCTCTTAGAAAGTGTTAACCTTTGACGGTACTTATATTTATTTAGTGACACTGTGTGGGCCACTCCAGAAGCTCTATCTGTCTTGATGAACTACTACCATTTGCATTAGTATTAATATTATACAGTATAATTGGACACCCTTTGTTAAGGGCCTTAGAGTAGCTGATTGTGGAGTGTCTAGTGGCAGTGGCAACTACCTTATAGTCTGGGCAGAAGGGAACATAGCTAGTAGACCTGTGCCAGCCTTTCCCAGTTGTGTGTGTGTGTGTGTGTGTGTGTGTGTGTGTGTGTGTGTGTGTGTGTGTGTGTTGGGGCAGTTGCTTCA